>NC_080189.1:36437500-36445000 GCF_030028045.1 Hippopotamus amphibius kiboko | reverse complement strand
TTTCAATGAATTAAACTAGCATTGAAATTTATAGACTTTAATGGAAGACTGACCATTTAGCATGTGCCTTGAAAAGTAAAACTTTGTATATGTTTTCACCTGTTTGAGAAATAGATGCTACATGTGGTAATTATAGGAATGTGTGAGAATTAAAGATGACAATATAAAGATTAATGTACAAATATAATTTTGAAATATACATGGAAATAATTAGTTCACCAGAATCATCAGTATTATCAAATCCCTTCCAATTATATTGTGAACAAGGATTATTGAACTATAAGATGCAAAAGCATAATGTTGCAGTAAAATACATCTGGATAGCTACCGTTCTTTCAAATTTGCTGCTGTACTATATTTAAATGAAATAGCATAGAGATGAAACAATTTTAGTATTTTATGCTATTTTCATAATGAAATACTTGTGTTTTGTTGCTTGTGTTTTAAATCTTAGTTTAATAATAATCCTAGAGCAAAACATAACATACTGAGTTGCTGAATTAATTAATAGGTGATTGAAGTGAAAGATAAGATTTTTGTTTGTTCTACTCTTATGTTTCCCAGATGTTTGTCATTCTTGAAGATCTAAGAGTATTCTGTTTGCTAAAGGTAGTCATGATCATTATTTTTAAAAAATACCATGTTGAAATGCCCTACAACTTTGGATGTTTGGCATATTAACCTTTTTGAATGAAACTTTGAATTTTTACTAATTAAAGGTTATTTGTTCTCTTTTTTCCCAGAAAGGTGACCTTAATTTGTGAATAGTGTTTTAGACACGTTGTTTAAGTAAAAAGCAGTGCCAAATACTTTATACACAACTTAATTTTCATTTACTTAAAATCGTATCACTTTTTATAATAAAGATAATATCACTTTCCATAACAACAGATATCCTTCTCCAAATCATGTTTTAAAGGACACCCTGTTTCAGTTTTTAAAAATTAAAAATATTCATGTGCTTGTTCAATTTTTGTTCTTACACATTCAACTATGTCCTTCATATTTGGCATTTTGATTTATTAGGCAATCTTAGCATTAAAGACTTTTAGCAAAGCAGTACTAGATTTCAAATGCACTATGCATGGTGTCCGTGATGAATTAATTCCACCAGAGCACAAAAGTTATCATTATTTAAATGGTAGTTTCTTACAGAAGTTTTACATCACAGTCAAGTTTTGAAAATCAGTATTTAGCTCATATTTTGAGGTAAATGTATGTTATTTCTTGTTACATATGTAGATTTTCCACATACTTAACCCCTTCTTGTGTGACTCTGCATAGAAATATTTAGTAATATTTAATATTGATAGCTTAAAATGATGAAGAATTATTTAAGAATATATGATTTTTAATCTTATGGCTCACTTTTCTTTAAATGTCATATTCAGGATCTTTTGGATTTAATGCATTTATTTGGTTAAATAAATTAGACACTGAAAGAAACCAGATACTGGACATAAAATGTCTTTTAATGGCACTGTAAATAATTTTGTTTAAGAAAAGTTCATAGAAATAAAGTTTTTATATGTACTGTTATTTATTCTTAGTTTTTTAGGAAGTTATTTTTTCTCATCCATTTGCTTTGATTAAATGGTAAGATGCCAAACAAACTAAGGTTGAAAAATAAGGCACCATGATTATAAGATGTGTATGTGGATAGGCGAGTGTGGTAGGAAGTAGAGGTTATTTTTCCCTTCTTACCATCCTCGACATACATAGTTAGATCTGTCTGTCATCCATCCATATCCATCCATCCATACACATACATATACATACACACAAAAGAGGGTGGAAGAGAAGAAGGAAGGAAAGGAGAGAGGTAGGGCAGATGAGAGAGAGGGAGAGAGAAAAGATGGGAGAGAGAAGACCAGAGGGAAAAGGTTGAGTAAGCAACAAGGACCAGTAGTGTCCCTGGTGGTGGTTGAGATAATACAGCTAACTGTACTTGCCCAGGTCAAGTTTCAAACTTTTGAACATTGTAGTGAATATGGAATAGGATACATGCAGGTTTCTGTTATCACTCTGGCAGATGTCTGTCTCACATGGTATAGTTTTATACCAATAGAACCTATAACTCTAAAAGGAAAAAATAAAACCAACAAGTCTAGCATTCAGTACTACCCTATCATAAAGTAAGGAGGTCTAATTGAGCTATGTCTTTATATCCTGCTATTTGTACAAATAAAAGACTACATCTTGATGCAAAATAAACACAAAAGCACTGTTGTGACTATAACAGGGAGTCATATACTAATTTATATAATAAGTGGTTGTGCACGCTTTATTCAAGATTATGGCTGCAAGAAATGGCATGAATTGCTGGGTGTGTTTAATGCTGGATTATAGCAATTTGAAACATGTCAAACACATGGCTAATGCCTCATGCTTCACTCATTCTTGCGTAAACCTGCATAGCCACCATCCATTATACCCTTGGTAACAACACAATTCTGCAAGTAAATATTGTTACACTAAGTAACCTTTCAATTCAAGTTGTTTAGGAAGAGAAAATGCAATCTTGTGCAGTCAGTTCCAGTGTCAGTTTAATGTTTCAAAAGGGAAGTGGTGTAGAGAATAAGTATCTGTACAGTGACTTGCTTGAAAAAAATAAAAGAAGAAAAAGGAAAGAAAGGAAAACTTAATGCAGAGGAGAAAAGTAGAACTGTATCATTTGAGTGCAAGGTCGGAAGAGTTATTTTCCAATGTGGCTGAAAAGTTGTGCATGATGAAAGATTTAAAGGTTTAACTAACAGTTCAGACAAACATTAAAACAGCGACTCCCAATTTCACCTTTCCCTTTAATGATCTGGAAATTATTTTCACTGATTTTTGTAAAATGTTTGTGGTAGGATTGAGAAGAATGAATAATTTAGTTTGATATATTTGGGATCACAAGCACATCCACTTTGAAAGAATACGCTGAATTTGTAATTATTTAAAATATACTTTAAAGGGTAAACAGTAACTCACACATTGTGCTGAAAATATTTCCTCTAGTGGAAAATAGGTGTAGAAATGTCACTAGGAGAAACTTAGTAAATACTGGAAAGCACCTTCATTGTCCTTGAAGATGCGTCTCCTTTATAGTGGACATATTCCAAGCTCTCCTTTTTAGGTGAAATGTACATTATAATCATCTAATTACACAGTTGCCCTTCTTTTTGCATATTAATCTTGGGTCAGATGCTTCTGCTTTGTAGAGGAAAAAAGTACTGTCACTTTTATTGTTTTTCTTAAGTATGATTTTACTAACACTTAGATGATTGAACTTAAAATGCAAATCACAGTTTATACTCTAGGGTTTCATAAAGTCAAAAATTCCACAAGGGATAATAAAATCCTCTGGTAAATAGAAATTCGAAGTTTTGTAGGTCTTTCTTCATAATTGTAATAAAGATTTAGATACATGACCCTCTGCTTGTTGCTTATTCTTAATTATTCGATGGCTTTGATTATAACACAGTAATACATGCAGAATTCTTTAATTCATTCAGTTGGTCCTGACATTAACTGCTCAAAGGTTAGTATTAAATACTGCACCTGTCTGCTACATTTGAACATACAGTTATTTTAAGTTTTATTCCTTGTGTTGAAGACTCTACCCAGAGAAAATAAGTATTTCACATAGATTTAGATGAGGTAAAAACATACACATACATATATACTCCAGATGTATTGTCAAAAGTAAAATTTAAATGCAATATGTGGAAGTTATGTCTGTCTGTTTCTACAGTTGGAGAGGACCCAAATTATAATTTTCATATAACTTGTAAAGGCAATCAGACCTTTTCTCTGAATATTTTAAACATTGTGCATGTAAAATTTATGCCTAATTTGAATACTTATTAGCTGCCTAATCTCAGAAAAGAGTATTAGCTTTGTTTTTTTTTCTTATAAAATCCATCACTGTGTATCAGTTTTCATTTGTATGATTTTTCTTTGTTAAGATTCAGTAAGATGTTTAACAAAGCCTATTTGTTCATAAACACATTTGGTTCAAAAGTAGTTTACTATAGTTACAGCAATTGTTTCCTTTATGATTATGGGGTTTTGTTGTTGTTGTTGCTTTTTTTTTTTTAAATCAGAACAGCTATCAGTTGTATTTGTAGTTTTTGTTATACTATATAACTTGCATTGCTAGCCCAGCTACTGATGGTCTTTTAGAAATCAGCAGGTCTTTTTTTAATTGATTTTTCAGAGTCATAGAAATCATCTGATAATTTAGGTTTTGATGAAAATACTTTTTTAAAACTATTAAGCTATAACCATTAATTTCAATAGTTATAAGATTAGTATGCAAAAAAAAAATCCCTGTTGGTTGTGTACCTGTGTTTGTGTCTCTCTCTCTGTGTGTGCCCATGCCCACATTTTGTAAGAATCTGGGGGAGAGGATTTGTCTATGACATGGAAAGATATTAAGCTTATAGTTGCTTTACAGTCAATAGGCAGAAATTTTAAGCAGACAAAAGTCTTAAAATAAGACTAAGTGTAAAACGGCGAAATCATATAGTAAAAAATTAGATTGAGTGATAAGTTTAACGTCCTTCTTTACTTTAGGCTGAGTCCACTGTCTGTCTAGCATTACTGTTAAAATCACAGCACAGCCAGGTTGTTTCTGAAATTCTGTCCGTAGAAGTAGAACACAGAAGTGTATCTATTAGGTTAAGGCGTAGGATTCAGATATCTCTGAGAGCCAAAACTGATTTTTTAAACCACAGATTCAAGATGTACTGTGAAATTCTGGTTTGTAAGAGCACATTGGTTCTTTATTTACTGCAAGGATTTCCACTGATCTTGGCAGGACATCTCATTGCTATCCTGAAAGTACAGTATATTTATGCAGTGAAAATGATAAAACATTTATTACTGTAGAGAAGGTAATATGCATAATTTATGCTGTTTTTAGCACAATCATTAGTGATATTCTTGATAGATTTTATTTCCAGCTTTCATATCTAATACATGCCTGGAAAATTAATTTTATATCTTTCATTTATTTGCCTATGTTAAAATTGAGTTTTAAGTCATCTTCAAGTGAACAGTTTGATTGCTGCTCATGCATAAGCTTAATTACTTCCCAGGAAGGACAGTATTAAATGTTTTAAATGTCAGAAAAATAAATGAATATGAGCTGTTTGATTAAAAAAATAGGCAATATCTGACGTGTTTTCAGCAGGAGCTTTTTCTTAAAATGCCTCCAAGGCGAAATTTTATTTAGTCACAAAAAAAAAGAAACCCATTATACTATTTATCATTGGTTGATACCATATGATTTGTAACACCCTTACAAAATTTTAATTTTGTATGATTAGCTGTGCATCATTAAACAACAGCCTTGCATAAGATGTGCTGTAAAATTCTGACAGAATCAAGATAGTGAATATTTAAAATAAGGCTGTATAGTCATCCATGGTTGTCAAAGGTAGATAATAGGAAACATAGAACTGAGTGTGCAGTCGTGCCTTCATTTAAACTGGTTTTATAGGTAGACTTTAAAATGTGGTTGTTCATAAATGCTATTGACCATGCTATAGGCATGGTATGTTACTTTGGCTGTTAAATGTAACCACACAAAAATTGCTTATAGAAACCATAATTTCAGTGATTAGTACCCGGATGAGAGCTGAATTTGTATGGCTTTTCTTGGTAAATGACTATTCAAGGTTTTTTTTTTTTTTCCTTCCAAAGATGCTGTCTCTGTAATTGGCAGAGAGGGACATCTTGATAATGGAAGTGTGAAGGTGTAACGTGTGTTAATTGATACTTCTTAATCACTTTTAGGTATTAAGTCATGATGCAGGAATCTGCGACAGAGACAATAAGCAACAGTTCAATGAATCAAAATGGAATGAGCACTCTAAGCAGCCAATTAGATGCTGGCAGCAGAGATGGAAGATCAAGTGGTGACACCAGCTCTGAAGTAAGCACAGTAGAACTGCTGCATCTGCAACAACAGCAGGTAAGTTTTGTTTTCCTCGGTGATTCCTTAAAACAAATAAGCCTACTTTCTTGACTATGAAAAATGTATTGAGAGCAAATTGAGCATGTTGTGTTAAGCTAGAGGAGGCTGAGCATTTATGATTATTTAGAACATGATTGAAGTCTGAGCAAAGATAGGATTTTCATCTTAGTTACGTCATACCGGCGCCAGAGTGCCCTTCAGGTGTCAGGCTATTAATTAAGTTCACAGGGTGATTTTCAGAAGGTTCTGTAAAGCTTTGTAACAAATATTTCACAGCTTCCAGTTTACTGTCTAAGATCGTGCTGCAGAATGTGATACTTAGTTTTCCACCAGAGGGCCACATTACTTGATACTTGCTTATACAATGAATTTCTTCCAGGTCTGAGCTAAGGTGAAAAGGACCACAAGGACTTTTCACAACACAGATGCTTACCTGTGATAGCTGCAAATATTAGCTATTAATTAGTTGAAATTTGCTGAGAGATTGTGAGCCGTGTAAACACTGTAATCATTTTTGTTGCTTTTCTTGAAAACTCATTTCAAGAGATTTTGAATATGCATCTTTTGATAACGTTAAAGAGCACTTTTTGTTTTCTGCTAGTGTCTCATAAAAGGCAGTTGTTCTCTTTAAAGATAGAAAAGTAAACAACTGCCAAATAAAGGTATACTTTTAAGTAGTGTATTATTCTTTTTATGTGACAGATTCATTTTTCCTGATTTTGTTTGTCAATGAAATATTTTTTTCAACCAATAGCCACTCTATTCTTCACTGATTCAAGTCTGCGGAAACAGTGACAGAGAACAGATAGCTTTCAAAGCAAATACTTATATTAGGCCGGAATGAGTATACCTTTTTGAAAATAAGGTTATACTTGTTTTAAAATAAAGGTGATTTCTTTAAAACTCTGGATTGCATTAAGACTAAACATGAAAAGATCATTAAAATGAAAATATAATGAAGTATTATTGAAAATTGTTTCAAATTAAGTGATATATCATTTACATTTTTAAGTTAATATATAATGAGAAAGAATGCAGCTCAAAAGTTAAAGCAAATGTCCACACTAGAGTAAAATTTAATAAAATCATTATTTTAAATAACAGTTTTTAGAAAGTTATCTTATAGTATATGTCTCAACCTTTAGACATTGTTTTCAAGAATATCTTTTAAAAGCGCTAGATATAGCTCTTTGAATAGGTTCCCTATTATTTGGGAATTATGTCTCTTAATAGACGGCAACCATTAGGAAGATAATTGTTATTTTATTTTGAAATATTTTGTTTTCACCATCATAGAATTTAAATTCCTACCACAGTTGCAGAATTAGTCTGTTTTACACATTACTTTAAATAAATGCAGGTTTCAGGATAGCCCATTTCTCCCTTCAGTGTATTTATAGGAAATATCATACCAGTGGGATGCTATAATATTTCCTACTGACTTCCCTAAGTCAGAGTCCTTAGAATTTTAGCCAAATTCTGTTTTGTCTGAGAATACATTAAACTGCATCTGTAAAGGCAAGTGAAAATAACAA
>NC_080189.1:36237500-36432500 GCF_030028045.1 Hippopotamus amphibius kiboko | reverse complement strand
AATAAAAGATTGTTTAATGAATATGAAAAATTGTAACTGCTCTTAGGGAGCCTTTGTGCCCTATTCCATTTAAATAAATTTAGTTAATCGAAATATATCTGGTTCATGTTAGAGACCAAAATGTTTACGTTGTTCAGGTGATCTGTTAATCCAGAAAGAAAAATGTCTCTTGCGTTTCATATCAAGTGAATAAAATCTAATTTAAACTCAAACAGATACTTACCTGCCTAAAATCTAACCCTTCCATGGGCTTTCTAAAGGATCAGGTTTGTTTCTTAAAATTAGTTGAAAAATCTTGAAGCTCTTTCTCCAAAAGTATATTACATGGAAGAATTGTTAATATGCAAGTGTTTCCATTTCTCAAATATACCATTATTTAAAATATTAATTCACTTGTATAGATGGTCAAATTTAGTATTAGTTTATATTCATGATCATTGTGGGGAATAGTATAAAGAAGCAACTGTATGTGTTCTTCAGGTGTAAATGTGCCTTAAGATAGATTATTAAGGTAATATTCCAACTACATAAAGCAGATAACATTAAAGTTTCCCTTAAAAATATATGTGTTTTGACTATGGATCTATGCAGACATGAGATCCAAGTCAGGTGGTTAATTGAAAGCAAACAATTTAATAGTATTAAACCTACTTGATTAATATTTATGTGATCATTCCCAATTTAAAGAATGTGTTATGTGAACATTAGTAATTAATGCCTATAAAATGTCTCAGAAATTTGTAATCTGCAGCTGAGGTATTATGCTACTGATTTCCTAAATCCATCTAGCCAAAGAGAAGTTACTATTTAAAATGTAAAGTGATAGGCATGATGTGGCTACATTATATTGGGGGAAAAGCTGTCCTTGGATCCCTCTGTTGAAATGGTTCATGGAAGCACAAATGTACTCTGTGTTATTACTGAATTTTAATTTACTGAATGGACCATTCCCATCTTGAGGCAGTTGTGCAGTTTCTCTAGCTTTTCTTTATTCGTTCTCAACATTTCATTGTTGTCTAGCAGATGTATTTGCTACAAAATCATTATTGAATAACTTTCCAGGAATCAAATTTAGCTGATTTCCATTTTGGGATCAAAAATATTAGAAGAAAATCTCTGTTGATTTACAAGGAAAAAGAAGCAAAGAGAGAGAAAAAAAAAAAAGCAGCAGCAAAAAGGTGAATAACTGAGATTAGTGAGAAATCTTTTTTGTTCTGAGTTTACATAACGTTTGACCCCTTCTAGATTCAGGTTATTTTTTGGCTCTCATTTTTAATAGTCCACTGAATTTTAGTATATTTCTGACCCAACCCCTTTTAATATATGTGTGGGAGGTTAAGGTGCAGAAATTTGCTACATGTACCATGTGGATAAGGAAATTTAACACTCTTAAGGCAAAATGAAAATACAAAGAAGCAAGGAATAGATATATACCAACTATTGAAAGAACTAATAGTCACTCTTTTAGTACTTTGCTTTAACTATTATATGAAATATATGTGAGTATATTATAAATAATGCAGAAATACACTGAAATCAAATATGTACATACACTAGTTTCTAATTTGGAATTGTGTAATGCATGCTTAAAATGACAGTTTACAAAAGCGCTGCCCAAACACACTGCCTAGTGTTGAGGGCATGATGCACTTCACATTTAACCAGCAACTGCATTTGAAGAGGATCCTGTGGGGCCGTATCAAGTTTCCCATTAATTTCAATGGAGAGTAATATTGCTGGCTTTTTTCATCATATGTGAAGATCCTCACATGACAACACCTTTACTATGTATTTTTAAAATGCACACGTTCTTCTTTGTACATTTATGTGGTTGAAGATAAGCAGTAGCGCAGATAAACTAGTTTTCAGAATCATTACAAGTGACTTCAGATATAACAATTGAAGTTATTTTTTTCATTTAGTTTTTTTTTAACTTATTCTAAACATAGCTAATGTGGAATTATTACTCTTATGTACTATGCTAGAAAAATGAGTAATGCAGAAGCAAGATACCATGTGAAATGCTTCATGATAAACCTAGATGATGAGTACCGTTAGGGAAAAAAAGAGTTATACGTGATTTTCTAATTGTTCAAAAATATGTATTTCCCATTTATTAAAATATGCGCTGATACAGATAATAGAGAAATTAATTAATAAAATTTCACATTCATGTTGTACCTGCATTAAATCAAACACTTCCAAACCATTCTATGTGGCTTTAGCACTAAATGTATTTTTTTCCTAATTTGTATTGTTTGTGTAGAGAGATATGGAGTTGAGGGTTTTAGTAAAGACAATTTATGGTAAAAATCTGATCAGATATAGTTTTATTATGTAATTTTTATTTTCTTATAGTAGAGCAGCCTGTTTCGTGAAAAAAAAAATAGAATGTAAAAAACAGCTTCTCGGTAAAAAAGCCCTATTTAACTGGTATTTCCAAATTTTAATGCTCTCCACAAATATGTATTTGCTGCCTCACAGATTTTGTAAAAATCCCCTGGAATGGTTTTCTAACATGTGTACTCATTTCTTAGATATTAAATGTAATATTATTAATAATAAAAAGTACTAAGGTCATTCTTTTCAATTAATATGTACACTTTGAGGAAAAAGCTTTCTGCTGCCCCTTGAAATTTCACATGGCCCACAGACAGTTCACTCCCTCTCTTCTCATTACAGTGTTCAAAATGTCCCACGTCATATGCAAAACTCAGCTCTGTAACTGAGTAAACACTCTGGTAATGTTCTCCTCACCGAAATTGCCTTACACTAAATTGTGGATACAGAATTTGGAAATCTGTATCTATTCATTCACAAGTTTTGACTATGAACCAGTCTCTTTTTACTAATTGTTGAAAAGAGAAAGCTGATGAAAATATTCTCCCAGCTTTCAGTATAGAAGACATTCATGCTGTGACAGAAGTAGATGTGCCATGAGGGCTCGGAGAAGAGGTGGGAGTGATTCAGCCAGCCTGGCTTGTCTGGGAAGATTTTTAGGAAGGACATTTTAATTGGGTCATGAAGATAAAGGGGGCATCAATGGGCAGAGAAAAGGAAGGAGGAATTCTAGGTACAAGGAAAAGGGTACACAAAGACAGGAAGCTGTGAAAAAGCACAGAATATTGGGGACCATTCAGTATTTTGATGTACCTCATGCAAAGAGTAGGTAGGCAGGATCTAATTCTGGAGGACCTTGTTTGTTATGCCCAGAAGTTTTGACTTTCATTCTTAGTTGTTGAACAGCCATTGAAGATTTTTTCAGTTAGAAACACAATCGCAGATACATATTTTAGACAGATGATTTTATCACAGTGTGGCCTAGATATGGGCATTGCAGAAGAAGAAAAGGAAACAAATTTAAGGTGTAGAGTCAATAACACTTCAATTGGATATGGTCTGTGAATTAAAAAACAAGTCTGGGGTTTTGAAAAATGAGAATTAAACTACTTGAGTTCAATGCTGATTAATAACTAGGTGGTCTTGGGGTAATCAATTAATTTAAGATTCATTTTCTTTATGAACTAGAAGGAAAAATAACTAATACGATTATTTTAGTGGTTAATAAAATTATGCTTATGCAATGCTTAGCACGTTTATTAATTTATTCAACAAATATTTTTTGAGTGCCTTCTATATATTAGGCACTTTTCTAGAAGATAAAATATTTAGCAAGAACTGATATAAGGTTCTTGCCTTCATGAAATTTACTATCTAGATAGGAAGTATAGACACCAAATAATCACATACATAATTGTAAAATTATAACTGTGACAAGTACTTCAAAGGAGGTATGAAAGTTAATTTAAGAGCATAAATAGAGACAGCAATGGTGGTGACGTGGTCAAGTAAGGCCTGAGGATTTGAATGAGTAGAAATTAATCAGATAAAAATAGGAGTGAAGAGGCTATTTCTGTACTCTGTCAAATAATAAACATATACATAAATAGCAGCCAATTATTAGAAAATACAGATTCATTATTTTGGTTAGCTTTAGCTTATCATTTTATTTCCTATACCCTTGTAGCAGGAATTGATACATTAGTAGAATAACATCTACAAATGGTCCTTAAATTTAGATTGACAGTTGAAGAAAACTGGTTTTATGAAAACGTGTTCATTCATTACTCACATTGCAGTGCTATGCAATCAATCTTTAATTTATTGACCTATTTGACTTTTCATTTATCTCTTATATATAATATTCACTGTTTGTGGACCAAAGGTATCTTATTGTGGTTGCTTTTCAGTGTTTATCGATATGTATTACATTGTTATTAGAAGTGGTTTGTGTGTGATTCTGAGTGTCTCTTTGTTTTCATCCAAATCTCCTGTCTTGTGTTATTATGAGATGCAGAATGTGACATTAATATAGACCTTTGTAGCTTTTAAAAATATTTGTATTATTGGGGCAGCAAGTGTTTCCCAAAATCTACCCACTGTATCTGCAGGAGGTAACGTAGATGACCATTACCTGTTTTAATAGTTTACTGTTATTATGGGAGCATTACTTCTCCTCCTTTATTAAGAAATCATATCTGCAACAACTGATTGCAGTTCTTCCACGAAGTCTTCCAACCAGGCATCTTGTATAATATGGGGATAAGAACAGACCCTATTTCACAGGACTATTATGAGGATTAAGTGACTTTTAGTAGATTAAAAGTGTCATATATGGTAAGTGCTCAATAAAAAATAGCTGAAGGATGATGGGTCAATTACAGTTGACCCTTGAGCAACACGGAGGTAATCCTCCTGTAGCTTGTAGTTAGCCCTCCATCCCTGCAGTTGCTCCAAATCCTGAGATTCAACCAATCACGGATCGTGTAGTACTGTAGTACTTACTGTTAAAAAATATCTGTCTATAGGTGGACCTGCACAGTTCAAACCCACTTTGTTCAAGAGTCATTTGTATTACCATGTAATAAAAGGCTTTTTCTTTATATAGTCCTTACATTGTCAAGTGTGCAGGTACCCTGATCAAACTTCCTAAAGGAAGAGAAATAGTTCCCTTTACATCACACTCTGTGTCCCTGTAGAACTATAGACCACGGGCCCAGGCCTGCTCTGGTGAATAGATATTCTAGGTCTGCTCAGTCCAATTCAGTAGCCAGTAACCAACCACAGATAGTTATTGAACACCTAAAAGTGGCTGTTCTGAAATAAGATATGCGATAAGTGTAAAATACACACTGGATGTAGAAGACAGTACAAAGGGGCGAATGTAAAATATCTCACTAATAATTTTAATACTGATCACATGTTAAAATGATAATATTTGGGAATATACTGGGTTAAATAACATATTGTTAAAATAAATTTCACATTTTTTAAAAATCTTTTTTTATGTGGCTACAACTGCATTTAGAATTGCATATGTGGTTCACATTCTATTTCTACTTGACATAACTAGTCTGCAAGGCCTTGGAGTGAAGTTTGGGGCATTGTAGCTTCATTTGGGCCTAGAATCAGTTCTCTTATTCTGGTTGTGAATGGCTCTACCAGAAATCTTATGTACAACCACAGTCCAAGCCTCTGAAATGGCCCAAATTTGAATGTGGTTTGTTGAATCTTCTGTTTGTATGTCTCCTATAAAGCAAAAGGAGGGCCTCTTGAAAGGTACTAATATGTGTCACCAATCAGGTATTAGTGCTGTGTTTTCATAATAGGGCATATGGTAGGAGGTCCATAAGATTTTAAACTGTGATAGTCATGTATCTGCTTAATTTAGAGTGAGGAGAAAACCTATATCCCTATATTTAAAGTCATGCTATCCTATAGATAAGCTCAAATGGAAATATTTAGTTTGTGAAATAAAAATATATTCATTACTACAACTACTTTCGAGACAGAGAGCAAGATAAAAGTGAATATATGGTTGTTTTGTTGGTCAGGATAATGTCACTGTGTAGAATTTTTTCTCACTGAACTCATTTCAGAGAGAAAGTTGCTGAAGTGAATTTAAAAACTGTGCACACAAAATTAAATCTCTTTAAGACATATTTTTATTATTTTTAGATATTACTCTCCATTATTCTGGTCTTAGATGCCCAATGTAAAATATAATAATCATCAAACAAACACCCTTTGTAGCCTAATCAGTGGCTATCCATTTACTACCAGACTATTAAGACTAGCAAGTACAACTTAACTTTAAAACACAAAAACAGGAGATGTTCATGTGAGCTGAAGAGGAGATGTTGTTTGATTTCTCTTTTTAACATGAACATAGTTGAAGAAATCTAAGATGTGAATATGTTATTATTTCAGTGAAATTAATACTTTTAAAAAGACAAATTACCTTGGTAGAGATTAATGTAGTCTATTTTTTATGTATGAGGTCATATGACTTGGGGATCCATTGCCTTGTATTTAATTTTTCTTGTACCAGTATGACCTTGGAAAAGTCAATTTGTTTCTTTGGACCTCAGTTTTCTAACATGCAAAATGAGTAGGTTGGATTAAAAAATTCCTCCCACCTTCAAAATTCTAAAATTTCATGATTCTGCTATATTGGAATCAACTTATGCTGTTGTAAAAGTGTCACAGTCTTACTGTGTGAACTAAGGCATGTTACATATCCTGCCAAAGCGTCAGTTTTTTCACCTATAAAGAAGCTAAAGCTTTATATATTTTGGAGGTTCGAGCTGCATATGAATGGTTTTCTAATTCAGAGGCCTCTAGTTGATTTATCATTAATTCCAGTTACTCATGACAGAAAATACCACTCAAATGACGTGATCATGGTATTTAAATTTAGACGTGATGATACTATGGCAACAATAATTATTGTGTTTTAAAATTGTCATAAAATATTATTTTGTAACACTAGTTTTATAGCTTAACTTTGGTGATAAATGTCCAGTAAAGATTGTGGTTTTGTAATAAATGGATCCTCTCACCTCCAAAATTACCAGCACACTTAGCAACCTGTCCTCAAGTAATTATAGTAAGGGAAACTCATATTCATGTCTTTTAACAGTTTCTAGAATACTTTTAATACATTGAGAAAGTGTTTTGAATAGTTCTGTGAGATAGGTAGCTATTATTATCCCCATTTTACAGATAAGAATCTTGATACTCAAAAACCACCTGTCCAAAATCACGTTGAGAGTCAGACTCAAAATCAAGCTTTCTAACCCTAAATCCGATAACCTGTCAAAGACAGTACCTTCCCGTCATTATTATTTAGTAGGAGATTTCGTAGTTACTTAAATAATTAAGACATTTATTTACAATGAATATAGTGTTTTCAATAAAATTCCATTGTTGTGATTAAGACATATCTCCTTTTGGGGGACACTACAGTACATAAATGAAGGCTTTAGATTTAATTTCTCTATAGCCAGCCTCTTCACCTATTTCTGTGATCTGCCTCATACTGCGGAAATTACTTGTCCCTGAAGTCCCTATTGTGTTATTATTAAGTTTTAAGTTATTGGCATAGTGTTGGATATTTGTATGATGAGGTATGTTCAGAGATCAGAAAATGACCCTTTCAATTAATGTATTTTAAAACTTTCATATAACTATCTAAAATATAATATTTACTTAAATTTGGTTTTATTTTCATGTGCCTTTAAATAAGTGATGCACTAGGTAAAATTTAGAAATCCTTAGCACAGAAGTCATAATATTTACTAGTGAGCTTGTCGTGCCTCGTCCGTAGCTCTTCTATAGAGACTAAGCTTGAGGGCCTACTATACCCCAGTACTACCTGTGCTAACAAATACCAGTAATGACTGCAATCATGATTTATCAACATTTTCAGTTGTTAGAATGCTTTAAGAGCTTTGACTACCTGAAGTTCCCAAAATTGAAGTGTTTGAACATCGCAGTTCATCAATCTTGTTAAATTATGTTCTCATTACAAAGTTATTATTTCCAGACACAGTCTAGTTATGGTATAAAACTGAAGAGAATGTCAACGTATATATGTCTAATATATGTCAAACAACACTAAGAAATGTTTTCCCAAAAGTGGCAATAAAATAGTAGTAGAAATTGTAAGTAACACCTCAACTATAAAAGAGAATTAATTTGAGAGGCAAGAAACAATGGAAGAAGGTAAAAAAGCAAAGAAAGATGGAAGGGATGAATAAATTTCTATTGTGATCTATAATAATCTTAGAAACTCTTAGAAAGTTGGACTTTTGATATTGAAATATGTTAAGGCAATATACAGAGGCTTGGGCAGATTACTGCCCCAAAATAAAATCTGTCATTTTATTCATCCTAACTCCAACCAATATCTTGGCTTTTATCCATGTGTGTATAAGCAGTCCAACTAGTCACTGTGATAGTTACAATAATGATTAAAGAACTGACATATGCACAGCTTAAATCTTAGCTCAAGAATCACCAATTGTTCAATAAGTAATCCCAATTTCAAAGAAAATGGCTGCTGTCAGTTGAATCTCTGCTGTCAGTTGATCATGCATGCATCGCTTTCAAATATATTCTATCCAACTTAAAAATATGGTTCTTTAAAATTTGTCATAAAACAGAATATGTAGAGAAATTTACAACTCACTAATAAAACAGATAACCCAATTTAAAAATGAATAAAATATTTGAGTAGACATTTTACCAAAAGAAAAAAAATGAGTGGGAGAGAAGCACATGAAAAGATGCTCAACATCATTAGTCATTAGGAATATGTAAATTATAAGTAGTATGTTATGCATATTCACTCACTACATACTCACTAAAATAGCTGTAATAAGAAAGACAGATCATAGCAAAAATAAGGAGAAACGAGAACCTGTATACAGTTCTGGTGGCAGTGTGAAATGGTATAGTCACTTTGGAAAACAGTTTAGCAGTTTCTTAAAAAGTTAAACATTCATTTACTATATAACCCAGTAAATCCACTCTTTTGTATTTATCCAAGAGAAAGAAAACATACATACAGACAAAGACACTTAAGCCGATATCTATAGTAGCATTACCTATAATAACCAAAAGTAGAATCAACCCAAATGTCCATCAGCTGGTGAATGGATAAATACTACATAACCAGAATACTATTCAGCAATAAAAAAGAATGAAATACTGATATATGTGCTGCAACATATATGGACCTCAAAAACATTTTGCTAAGTGAAAGAAGCCAGATAGTTTGTAATTCCATTTATATGAAATATCCAGAAAAGGCAAATTGATAAAGACATAAATATTAGTGGTTGCCCAGGATCAGAAGTAGGAAAGAACTGTGACTGCAAATGGGTAAAAGGAAATTTTTGTAGTGATGGAGATGTTCTAAAGTTGGATTGTGGTAGTGGTCGTACAACTCTAAATTTCCTAAAAACAGTGAATTGTGCACTTAAATTTTACTCTTAAATTGAGTGAATTTTATGGTATGTAAATTATACCTTAATACAACTATTTTAAAAAAAGAGGCTTAAAAAATGGTGACACCAGATAGTACGTTTTTTATGTCACTGGGAACAGAGATGGAATTGGCACTTCTGTTACATGATAGTGATATTCCATGTGAGTGGATTAAAGCAGAGTGAGGGCCTGAAACTGCAATTCCAAGTGTAAAGAATTCCAAGTTAGAATATCAGAAGATCAAAGAACTGCTTTTACAGTAGTCCTTTGGGTTCATTTGATTGTTCATACCAACATCCCTGTTGTAGGTGAGATAATGAAATGCATGTCATGTGACCAGTAAAGTACACACGCTGTCCAGTGTTTTGAAACTTCAAAATGAGATGTGTACTTTAATGTGTAAACAGTCAGTAGACAAAGTATGCATCATTTCAAACAGTATTTACAGTATTTACAAACAATTCTCATAGATCTATAATAATAAAGAATAGTAAAGAATAAAATTGTTTTATGTGTTGTAGTATGTATTTTTTGCTCATGTTTTATGTCTCCAGCTAGAATGAAAGATGATTGAGGCCAGCACTCAAGCATATATCATTTACCTTTCTATCCTTAAAAGAACCTATTCTCACTATAAATGCAAGTGGTCAGTAGTTATCCTATACATAGTAGAGGCTGAACAGTGATTATTAAACACACAGAAGAAGCTTTCTGTGCCTGATTCTGGCTCTCAGTTCAACATCCCTCTTTGAAATCTAACCAGGAGACAGACAAAGGCTGAAAAACAGCATTTAATTGTCCATGGATTAAATGACAAAACATGGACTGATATCCAGTAATACTGTGTCAAATTGAGTCTCTCAATTCTTTAAATCAACACACCTTTATAGCACTTGGTTATAAAGGCTCACTTAGTATTATGCTGAACTCCTTTCAGCCATGTTAATAATTTCTCCTCCTCAGGATAGGCTCTACCATTCCTTTCTCACTGGTACAGCTTTGTTCACTGGTTACATGAATTATTTTTCTAAAATAATTACTGTGTCGTAATGCAATCTTGCAAGCACTAACATCTCCAGGATGCATCAAATTATAGTTAAATAAATTGCATGTACAATTCTGAACTGAGAACCAGTACTCAAAAATACATTTATAACTAGTAAATATATAATACTTATCTTTAAGATTGATGACCATCTGTATATTTCAATTTCTCTGCAATTTTTCTATTACTTTTATAATCAGGAAAATAGACATTTAAAATAATCAGTTTAGTCTGTATGGTTAATATGTACTGCATGATTACAGTTAATGTTTTAAAATTTTTTTCAGAACAAAGAATGGGAAAACTCTGTTAATAGTGGTTATTTCTGGGTAACCAAGCTAAGGGTAATTTTTTTCTTCTCCATTTTTGAATCTCTACAATTACCACATATTCTTTATTAGAAAAAAATACACATAATTTAAAAGACGAAAATAGTTTATTCCTCTGGAAGCTCAATTAGTGCGTAGAAAACAAATTTCCATTTTTTGGAGCCATTTTTTTCTACTCAGCTATTTCAATTAATATAAAAGCTCTTTTAGCTCACTCAAAACTGTAAGAATTGCTAAAATTTGTACCTCATACATTTCTATAGCTGTGAAAATCCCACCAATGGCATCTTTGGGGATCAAATATTATTTAGCTGACACTGCTGTACTTTGGATTATCTGTGTACTTGTTAACTAAGGCAAGCCTTTGGCATTATCTTAGAACTATTTGAAGAACTGAAGAAGCTTATTAAGAAAATGAGTTTGTGCTTTTTTATTCTCTGTAAATAACAAGAGATTTGCTGTAGGCGTCAAGCCTTAAAAGTGTTATGGTGACCCTTTTCTAAACAAGACATAAATTGGCCTTCAACAGTATGTAACTTAGGGTCAGTTCCAACTTCACAATTCATTTCCTTTTATGTCTGTTTTTAGTGTGTTGTGTTTCTAATTGAGAGTCCAAATTTTTATTTTATTTAAAATCAAAGAATGTAGATGAAAAAGCTGAACTGTTCCAAAGCCAAAACTATGTTTTATGTCTTACTTTGTGGGCTGCCAATTGGTTTTCAACTATGTAAATGGTCTTCTAAAATGACAGAAAAATTGCAGATTAGGTAGATTGAGATAAAGTATCAAAAAAATAAGCTCCATTTAATCATAGAATTTTGTTGAAGATTTTGTTAATAAAACAATTTTTACAGTTTTCAATTTAAGCTTTACATTATTATATAATATTATACAAAAATTATAATGGTTTATAATTACCATAATCCTAGTGTTCTTAATGCTTACATATGTATTGTATCTTTGTATTAGTAATTCTCAAAAAGTTTTAAGAAATCACCTTCAGAAAACATACTCTGTAAGTGCGTAATACTCTATAAGGTTATTAAGAAGTTTTTCTCTCCGTTGTAGAGAACTCTGGGTGTGAAATGCAATAGCCAATTTGCATTTAATTATAAATTAATTAATTGTAATTAGAAATTCACATTTCATACTGACCCAAACTGTATTCTAGATTAAGTTTCAATATGTAATACAATGAATTTAACTTGATTTGGGGGCTTTTTTAAATTAGGAAGATTTAAATCATATGTTTAATATTTCTCAGAGCACTTTTAGCATCATTTGAAAATGCGTAGATTTGTATTATAAACATTTTTATTCCCAAATTTCTTCAGCGAATGTCAAAGTTTATAGGCATTGATAATTTAACTGCAGGTCTAAGGTCCGTGCAAAACAGGATTAGCAGTGTTGTTACATCATCAAGTTATTTGATGAGATTCACATTTGCCTCTGAGGTACTTTTTGTAATTATACTACCATAATTAAATATACTGTATATCTTTATCATTCATTTATTCAACATTTATTATCTAGTAAGTTTCTGACACTGTTAAGAAGCTTATGTATAGACAGCAAATAAATCAGCAAAAATATCTTTACTCTTGGAGTTCATAATCTATTAATATTAAATATATGAAAATGAGTCTTTTGTTAAAGGAAAATAACAAGAGGGATAAACAATAAAACTATGAGGCCACAATTGGAAAAAAAAAAGAACCCAACTAATTCCCATATAGCTATTCTTAGTATCATCTTTAAATGAAGCAAGATTAAGATAGTTCTCTTGAAAACCTACCTCCCTTTCAAATATGCAAATAAATAGATCCAAAGTAAAATAAAACATTAACAGCAGTGTTCTAATTTATTAATCTTATAATCCCTGTAATGTTTTTGGTTCAACTCTGTTTAGATATCTTCCAGCCTATCAAATTCACCACATCCCACGTGGAATCATCATTCGGTCGCCCAAATGACTTCTGTTCTGTTGTTTCCATTTAAAAAGCCGCACTGTAGTCCACCTCACTAAAGAAGAAAGAAATCTAGAATTCGTATCTCCTCTTTCTTCTTCATTCTCCAAATTCAATTTATTGCCAGTCATTTCCAATTCTAGTTCATAAATATCTTTTGGTTTTGTCTGATTTTGCCCCAATTGCCGTCATCTATGCTACCTCCTCCTCTTATCCTGGGGCATCAACACCCTTTCCCATCTGGTTTTCCCTGTAGCCAGATATTTTTGAAATCCAAGTCTGACCCTGTCATTTCCCTTTCTCCTGGGTGTTTCCCTTTGCTACTTGGAATAAAAGTCCATCGGGCATGACATGACAGGGCCCCTCCTGACCTACGTCTCTCTCCAGCCTCCTTCATCCCTTGGCTTGCCCTGTGCTCCCACTGCCCCCTGAACCTCTTTCTGCAGTCCCAGTTAACCAAGTTTCTCTTGCCTTCCTCAGGCCATTTAGTAAACAGTTCTCTGGATCACATGCACACCACATTAAAATATTCCTCCTATCTTCCAGTCCTCTAACCCTTCACCCTTAACAAGTGGAATTTCTACTCATCTTTCAAATCTGAGATTTTAAAATCATTTCAGAGAGGCGTTATCCATCTGCCCCATACCCACACACAAATACACACCCACCTTGAGTCAATTCCCCCTTTTACAACATTCAGGACATATGGTTATTTGTTTTATATCCATCTACTCTGGAAGGACCATTTTTCTGAATCCTATTATAAGATTGTGCATACTATAGCTGCACAATAAATTTTGTTGAATGCGAGTGAATGAATGCATCTGAGAGCTAGAATGAAAATTTTCAGAGTGATTTCCAGCAGATGAAGAAAAAAAAATTTAATGTGATTAATCTTCACAAAGTATTTCACAAGAATGTATTGAGTCTATTCACTGTTACTTATAGATTGAGTATTAAATACATTTTAAATAGGCTCATTACAGTGTTCATATATGTATGTTGTGAACTTGGAGGGGGAAAATGCCTTCAAAACCTATTATTGGTAATTTTATGACTTGTATTTTAGTTGTAAATGTTGTGGCATGTATGAGTAGCTGAGAAAAGCAGTCTCTGGCAAATGGAATGATTAAATGTATAAAGAAAATCAAAATCTGATTTTAAAAATAACTACCAATATTAATAAAATCCAAATGGATTTCTTGCAAATCTGGTAAATAAAGATGGGTTCTGAAGCTTAGACTTTATATCTCCCTTGATTCATGCACTAATTTTCAAAGCTGAGTTATAAGCTTTAGTTTATATTGTACCTGAGGCGCAGGCAGACTCATACAATAGCTGCACTTCAAGTGTCACTATGATATAGTAAATGTAATAAAATTACATTTAAATAACGTAAAAAATCTAATTTAAACAGGGGAAAATGAAATTTAAAGTTGAAGTTAATGCCTTTTTCAGCTCCTGATGTTGTCCTTTCCTGCTATAGACCTGAGTGGTGCTGCTAGCCTTTCCATGTTAATATTTGGTAGTACAGTACAGCGCTAGAGAAATATGTAATTTTTAGCCACTCTGCTGTCTAGATAAGAAATGGTCATCTGACAAACAGCTGTAAACAAGGTGGTTTATGTCATTTGTAAGAATAAACTTGGCATTTATCCTTATAAATATCCTTATCCATTACCACCAACCTGTAAATTCCTGACTTCTCCTTATAGTTGTAATTTTGGCTCTTTTGAAGTGAATTGTATTTTATAGCACACTGACTGGACTGTTAAACTTTTAGAAGCAGAACAAGATAAAAAATTTTTAAGTTGAGGAAAAATCACTGGAATAGAATACTTTTTATGTTTACTTACTTAAAAATTAGAAAGCTACAATGAAAACTTTTAATAGACATAGCAAATTTAGTAGTCTGAGCAAGTATTTTAATAAAAAAGTGTTTTGCCTTCTTTTTAACTTTTCAGGCTCCAACTTCCTCATTTCTAACATGGAAGTAATAATAATATCATCCTCATAGGAGTTGTGTGGTAACCAAATGAGTGTATATAAAGGATATACAGCAGTGTTTGACATGTTAAAACTCATCTATACATGTTAGCTATCATCATCATATTTACATTATTTAAAAACAGATTTAGGGAATTCATGCAAATGAAAATTTCCTTAAGTAGATAGAGGACCTAAAAATATCAAGGTTAAGTATGGCTTATACTTGGCAATGAAATATTGCTTTATAATAAACTAAAATGTGTAAAACATTGTACTAATTTACTTTAAAATTGAAAATCCAAGCAATGCTTTATTTTCATGAACGCAAACTTTTACTTTATCATTGTATTGAAATGTAATTAAGAAACCATGGAAAGTGCACGTGTAACTGCTCCTCTTTCCCTCCCACAAAACACAGTTCTGAATAAGAATATTTTTTTCCTACTAAACAGATGAGTTTTGGTGCTACAAGTTCTAGAAGCTGTATATATCTGATGCGTGGATGGGTTATTAGATGAAGCTGAGTCATAGGCTGTGAAAACAGATTTCCCTTCAGCCATCATATATCACCATTTCTCATCTTTTTTAAACAGAATCTTGAGTACTCACCAGTCTTCTTCCCATACAGGTTTAGTCTCTGCTCGGCCAGTGATATAAGTATTTACTTCAGTTCCCTAAGTTTAATTAGTTATAACCTCAACCCATATGTCTCTATCTGTATTCACAATTGCTCTATGCCTTCTAAACTGCTGTATATGTCTACCTGTATTCCATTGTCTGATATAAGTAAATCTAGATCAACAGAAATGATTTTTTCGTGTTGCAAAAAAACCTTTCCCTTACAAATAAATCCACATTAATGTCATTATTCTATTAAGGAAGCCTTCTGGTTCATTTAAAATACAATCTATTTTATTACCATATGTATATACAACATCCAGGTATATGTTTAGGTATTGAATTGCAAATTAACATGAAATTAAATATGAGACTATTTTGCCTGATTCCAGAAATGTTAGATTTTTAAGTAATTGCAAATGTTCAGATTTGCACTGTTATTCATTTGCAAATGTCAACAAGCTTTGTAAGCAAACATTAGCTTTAAAACTCAATTCCATTAGGGTGATATGACTACTTCAGGTTTTTGATACACTTAACCATAAGTATATGTCCTCTCTGAGTGCACAGTTTTCTTTAAAACAGTAAAGCAGTTTCTTTAAAACTTGGCTTACTCAGGGAAGCTCTGAGATACTTGATGTGAAGGATTTGTTATTTAGACACATATGAAAATGGCAGTTGCGTTGGAGATAGGATATTAGAGTGAGGAACTTAAGCCTGTGTACCACATTAGTATTAAGAGTTGTCTGGATTTTAAAATAGATAAGAACGCGTCAAAATTAAAATACATAGCTTGAGGGAGGGGGCAAAATTTGTTGAAATGTGAGTATGTAATTCCTTTTTCTGTTCAAACAGCATTGTGGTATTCTTTGGAAATTTTTGTATTAATCTCTGAAAATGACAGGTGTCAGGGGTCTTTTGTGATGCACATTCAGAAAAGTTTCGGTCAAGAGGTCATATTGCCGGGATGTGTTAGTCAGTAACCCTGTCTCCTGTGGAATTTGCCTTGTTTGAAGTGTTTCCAAAGCAATATATTTTGTGTAATGCACATCAGTTAAATAATGTGTTTGGGAACAGCTTTACATGGAATAAAAAGCTAAGAGAATTCTTTATGATAAAAAAAAAAGCTATTGCTCCTTTTGAGCACAATGAAATCCCTCAAAGTAGAGTGGGCATACATAGTTAGGCAGAGAACATGAATTCAGGAATCATATTAAATAATTAAAATAAATATTTATGACTGTTTGAACTATTTGTTATTAATGTCAGCTCATTTAAAATACAATGTTGGTTTATTATTAAAGATGAGTATCATTTAATATAAAAGTTATTTTTTAAATGAGAAAAATTTAAAACACGTTATTTTTTTAAATGTTTTAAAATACTATCTGATAAAAGCTCTCAAGGTTTATTTTATAACCAACTAATGTATCTATTTTCTACCTATAACTAAATTTGGAGATTAAATAAAAATGAAAAATATTGAAAACCACAGATTATCCATAAGAGAATGTGGGAAGAACTTTAAAGCTTGCTCTTTCAAGTGATACTGTGCTGTCAGAGAAATAACAGACTTTCAGAATGATCTCTTGACACACTTACATTTTCATGAAACTTTAGACCTAGAAATTTGGTGAGATAGAAAGCAAATATATTGGGTTTAAAGTGGACAGATTTGGGCGTGAATTCTACCTTCCCCAATGAATAGCTTTTGACCTTGAGCTAGTGACTTAACCTCTCTGATCCTCATATTATTGTTTGATGAAATGAGTATAGTACCATCACTCAAAGGGGTTGGAGGAATTAAACAAGTATAAAATGCCCAACAATCCCTGCAGTACACACTCATTAAATGGCCATACCTTGTTCTTGTCCTTATCACCAAGAAAAGAAGTCTCTCCCTCTCATGCTTCCTTCACTTACTCATTCATTTTATTCAGCTTTAATATATAGGACTTAACAAAACAGATATAGTGATTGTCCTCTTTGAGCTTACAACCCAGTGAAGCAGAGAGGTACATCACATACCTAGCACAATATTTGGCTTATGATAGCAGCTTAATACATAAATAGAAATAGTAGGCAATTACAAGTTGCAGTAAGTGCTCTAGATGAAAATAATAAGGTGAATTTGAGAAGATGACATTTAAGCTAAGACTGAAAGATGATTAGGAGCTATCCAGCAGCAGAATGGTAGCATGAGAGGTATGTTTGGGGGGCAATCAAGAGTTTAGTTTGGACATGAAATATCTGAATAAAATCCAAATGGCAACATCAAACAAGCAGTTTATTATATGTCTAATAATTAGAAGACAGTCATTATCTGAACAAACCCTAAATCTTTTCTCTAGGAAAACTTTCATTCTTCCTTTGTTAAATTCTGATCCTTAATTTTGGCCGTATATTAGCCATTGATTTGTAGTGTTATAGCTAGCTTATACCTGCTTTATTTAATGCAGGATAATACATTTAAGTGTAATTATTAACCTTCTGCCTTCCATATTTCTCTTCCATAAACTAAAATCTGACTTCCTTAAGCCATTTTTTTCTAACACCATTGCAACTTCACTCATCTCTTTTTCTTTTTGATAGTCTAAATTTTAATTTTTTTAAGTTTTCCTTCATACAAATAAAGTTCTCAGGCAAATATTATGTCCTATAAGGGTTTATTTATCACAAACCGTAGTAGATAGGACATTTCTTGGTGTTGATATTTGGTGTTCTATCTATACAATAATCATAGATAAACTTTTAATACCATATTGTCATATTTACATACAGGTCAGATCATTTTGGTTTCTTCCTGGCTGTTAACCTTTGTGATATATTTCTTCTTTTTCATTTTTCCTTAAATGTAATATCGCCAGTATCCCACTTGAACTTCTTCCTTCAGACACTACCCTATAAGCTTCTTCAAGTTGACAGGGATTGACTGATCATGTTGCCTGATTCAAACCAGTGGCTCACCATATTAGCCTCATACCACTTTTAAAAAATCTTATTGGCAAGACAGTCAGATAAAGTTGAATAAAAGGATTTACACATATCTGGGGTGTATTATGTTTCCTGACTCCAGGACATTTGTAAATGCATTGCTCTGTCATAGAAAAAAAGTCAGGTCGGTATGCTTCATAAAACCTGTAAGAGGATAACCCATGTTAACTTTATTTGAGGTTTGAAAATTGATTAGCATGATCTATTCCAGTGACTTCTCTAAGAAAGTTATGCTTACCTTCAAATATGGAGCAGTGTCTCTTTAAGATGATCAGTTAAGTCCTTGATAAAGCCTGCTTTCTAGTCTTTCACAGTGAAGGCATTTTACCTCTCAAATTTTTGAAAGATGTAGTTGAAGTATGAATCAAGATATTATTTAAGTATTCTGTAGTGTGTGTCATCTTGCTGATCTGAGTATGAAGAGCTTTTAAATGTGATCCTTAATAAATGACTTTGGCATTTTTACTTGTTTTCTACTTCTTCATCACAGAAAGTAGGCATGTTAGTTGTCTGATAACTTTGGAAAAGTGTTAAAAGCCTTTGCCATTTTTGTAAGTCTAGGAGACATGTTAACTGCCTTCTCTTATAATAGTTCTTAAGCTAATTGAACTGTTTAATAAACAAATTGCTTTAAAAAATACTTGTCCATTTATTAAAAATAAATATTTAGCTTCTGCTATCTTCAGAACTCTCTGAAATAGTTTCAGAAGAAGAAAACTAAGTCCAAATACCCTTGGAGGATTTGAAGTCTGGCTGAGGGAAAGTACACATCAGGGATGTTAACTATAATCAATAGAAAGAAAAATGCAGCTTTGAATATGAAATGATGTTGGAAATCATCTACTCCAAGTTCTTGTAAATTTCTTATAATTAAGAAATTGTCATTTTGTCAGAAGCTAGTCAGTGACAGAGCTGGGAGAGAACCAGGGACCCTCACTTTAAAAATAGACATTGGGTCTGCATCGTGCCTGGTTATTGACTGAGTGCTTAATTTGCACTTAAGTCCTCTGACTTTCAATTTACTGTGAGTATAATGTGGATGTTATCTCTTCTTCACGGAAACAGCAAGTGAAGTCTCCTGCCTCAGAATCTGGTACATTGTAGTAAATTCGTTTTCTTTCTCCCCAGCTTCTTTCTCCTCCATCACATTGCCACCCTCTCTTCAAAAACAAAATGATGTGAAACAGAATTTTACATTCCCTCAGAAACAATGAGCACTTAATAGATGGCAAGACCTGTGTCAGATACCAGGGATTTAAATTTGAGTAAGAAAGCTACTTTCCATTGGTTTTTTTAAACTGGACTTTTCCTGGTGCCTTGACACCTGGTACATCTGTTGTCCCTTGCTTCCTTTGCAAGCATTTGTCCCTGATTTCTGCCTCTCTGGCTCTTCCTTGTCTCTTTGTGGGAATCTTCTCCCTAATCAGCCTTTAATGTTGACAGTTCCCTGATGCTGCTTCCCTCTTCTGCTGTTCTTCTCATTCCATGATGTATCTCTGGGTAGCCTCCTCATCATAACTCTTACTTTACGCTGACCTTTCCCCTGAGTTCCAGATGTACATATCTAAAGTCTAGTAAACCTTTCATTATGATATTCCCTATGAATTTTAAGCTTCCTGAGCCCCAGACTCAATTCATTAAAATCTCTTCCTACCCTCAATATGTTTTTCTCTTCCTAGATTCTTCAGCTCAGTTTATAACAACATCCAATCTGCTAACCAAGCCAACTCTGCTCATCCTTTTACGCCACCCTATTTAGCATTCATAAATATTGTCCTTTCCTAACCATAGCTAGAACTGTTTGCCATCAGGCGGGGTGTGGACTGCACAAGGACACCTTACCCAAGGGAGTGTCAATGTAATTAATGATTTTCAGGCATTGTTAGTAAAGTGTCTTGTATGTACAAAAGTGTCAGTATATTGTAACAGTTTTCCAACAGAGGAAAGTAAAGTGTCTCATTGAAAAAGTGCCTTTTGAACTTTGGACACGGTACCATATGGACAAACTCCGTCACCCTCCTCTCTACATGCCCTCTGCCCCCAACTTGCCCTAGAAGTAGTTAAGGACATCTCTCCATCAGACAGTTACTTTTATCATTAACTGTCTCCTTGTCTTCACTTTTGCTACCAACACCCCTTCATTCCCCACAATTCATTTTCCGTACTACTTCAGGATGATTAACGTAAAATAAATCCAGCCCATCCACTCTTTCTCTGAAAAACTTCTTAACAGTTTCCCATTGTTTAGTAATAAATCCATAGTCTTTCCCTTAACACACAGGACCCTCCATGTCTGCCTGTCTCTCTCACCCCACCGTGCTACAGTGGATTTATATTCCATTAATACTGGAAATGTATTTTGTTGTATACACCATGCCATTTTGTGCTCTGTATGTGCTCAGCTGTATGCCTGAAATTCCCTCCTCATCTTTCAATCCACGAAGAGCCAGATCAGCTTTACCTGAAAGCCCTATCTTCACTCTCACCCCTCCCTGCAAAAAAAAAGTTATGCCATTTCCTCCAAGAGTACACAGAATGTATCTCTATCATTGCATTTACCACTTCTATTGAAATTATCCCTTCACCTGTCTCTGATCCACTGGAGTGTGAGATAAGGTTTGCGGAAGGAAAGGGAGGAGGGGTTAGGTTAGAGAATTGATAAGAGTGAGGAGGTAGCATGATGCTAGATGGCAAAGAGGTGTAAAAGGCCTGCTAGGAAACCGTGAGAAGTAATGAAGTACAGTTTTTAAATCATTAACCCCAGGCACAGTAAAACAATGAGAAAACTATGGATACTAAAATCAGACTGACTCTTGTTGAAAACTCAACTCTGGACACTTACGAGCTTTGTTATCTTGGGTATTTTGCCACAGATCTTTTTAATTTTTGTGTTCTGATCTTTCAAAGTGGTGAGGATGTTATTTATCCCCAGGAATAGTAAGGTTATAAAAAGAAAACGTAAAAAATGAGTGCCATGGGCCTAACACATTACAGATTTTCAGTGCTTATTTTTAACCGTTTCTATTTAAACAGTCTACCTCTAAAGTATTTGTTAGGGTATGATCTTCTGTATCACACTGATTGATTTTAAGGAAATTAACATGTGACATTAAATCTTAAAAATGCCTAAATTAGTTGTGGATTAGCACCATTTTTTTTAAAAAGGAATATTCATTTCTCCAAAATTTAACCACAGTATTCCTTTAAAGGTAAAGTTCTCTGCTTTTTAAAATTTATGATTTGACTTATAGAAACTTTTATATAAAATATTTACATGAACTATTTTCATAGTTCTGTGTGCTATGAATCTATAATTTTAAAGTTTAAATATCTGGATTAAGACCCCATATATTCTTCATATTCTGTATGTGAAAAGGGCTTTATGAGTTTGTATTTTGGAAAAGTAAACAATTTATCCTCCTGATTAAAATAAAAGCATAAGCTCCTTTTATGAATATCATTTTCTTCTCATTCTCTCTCTTTCTTATCAGGTCTTTTTTATAAAAGTTAGTTTCATTTACATAGAGACGTCATAATTTGCAAAAGAAAAAAAAAAACCTGCTACTTATATTCCTAAATAACATACATATATTTTAAAATCTTAACTCTGCCTTGTTTTATATAGCATTAGATCAAATTATATTAAAAATGTCTTCTCATTTCATATTATTGGAAAGATTACAATTTTATAAGGCAAGTGAATTCTGTTCTCCATTTCCAAATACACTGAGGAACAAAAGAAGCTTTCAAAAATAAGGAAAGTAATAATGACAATGCTAAAAGGCATTTAAATCAAAGGAAAATAAATCCAAAACAAAACTCAAGGTCATCTTTCCAACTTCAGCTGAATGGCAAAACAATCTGAACTAAAATGTCTGAACATATCATTAGCCTTGTTCATCTGTGACATGCGGCTTAAGTAATTTGATATGAAGAAAGGGAATGTGTTGTTAATGATGCAGTAATGAATAGGTATGGCTTTATATATATAAATTAGATGTAGATAACCTTATTACTTGTATTTCAGTGTACTTTCTTTAACTACCATTGTAAGAATTTGCATAATCTTGACTATACTCATGTAAACATCATCTGACATGAATTTCTAGAAGCTAGTGGGGTGGTAGCAGGGGGAGAGTCTGAGAATCATCCCTTGACTAATTTTCAACAGGAATTAGATTATTTAAAAAGCCAATGTTGTAGCATGATTTTAAATCGTATTTCAGAGCATTTCCAATTGTTTACAATTGCTTAACCATGATCTTTTTTCTTGAATTTTGCATTTATTCGCATGTTCAGAAAACTTCTGGTGTTTTTCTAAATTGTTCGACTCTTCCAAAGGTTCATATCAATTTTATTGGGTTGGCCAAAAAAGTTCACTTGGGTTTTTCCATAAAATCTTTTCGGCCAACCCAATAGCTATCTATGGCTTCATAACTAACCACACTAAATTTAGTGGCTTAAAGCAACAGTAATTTATTTCTCATGATTCTGTGGGTTAGAGAAAAGGAGGGGAGACGTTGGCTAAGTGGCTGTTGTGCTCCCCCAGTCACTCATGCAGCTGACTGGCTTCATCTGGCCATGGGGCTGGGCTTGAACTTCCAAGAAAGCTGTGACCACTTGTCTGACTTCTCAGTGCTCCTCTGTAGCCCCTTCTCCCCAGTTGTCACTCACTGTTTCCTGACTAGCCTTGCACTCAGTGTGGCAGCTGGCTACTCAAGGCAAAAGCAGCAAATCCTCTTAAAGGCTTGGCCAGAAAGTGTCCCACACTTCCTCCACTTTATGTTTGTCAAGGCAAGTCATGAGGCTAGTGCCCTTGAAAAGGAGGGGGAATAAACTCGCTCTTGATGGAGAAACAGCTTGCACGAGCAGGAAGAGGAGGAACCACTGAGAGCCATCTTTGGCGACAACCTGACAGTCAAAAGAAGCCATATTTCTTCACTTCTGGTCCAGAAATTTTTCTTTTGAGTTTTTACTCGACTCATATCCCCAATATTTTAATATTATTTTAGATTTCTGAATAAGCAGTTTTCACATATTCACTGAGTTGTTTAAATTAGTTATTTAAAAAAAAAGGAAAAGAAAGAGCCACTGGCTAGAAGTCTCCTTTCTACACTTGTAAGCAGCCATTCGTGTCTTTAGAATAATTTTTCAGCTAAGTTTCAAAGTATGTGTGATTGTTTGTTTGTGTTGCTGTTGTTTGCCTCATTTTTACAGTTTATCAATGAGGATCACATTTATTTATTTATTAAATGTTGATTGAGCTCCTGCAATGTGCCAAGCATTGTGTCAGGCCCTGGGTATCCAAATAGGAATAAGGAAACATCATGACTCTCAAGAAACTTATAAGGTTACTTATCTTAAGTGAGTGAGTTAGATTTGTTTAGTCAGATTTATCTTGTGTACACTTCCATAAACCATCACTCAAAAATTGATTTTTCTGGATCCTATAAAACAATTCCAAACAGGAATCATCCAGTAGTTAGCCTAACTGGAGTGTGATTCTTAAGCTTTTGTATTTTAAAGTAAATGCTTATTTGTCTTTTTTCAAATGCGATGTAACCGTGTTATCTGACACTTGAGTGAAACTGGGGTAGCCAATTGGGTTGTTGTGTAGAGGATAAGAATATTGACGAGGATACATTTCACTGTGTCTTAGATTTTTATATACTAATTATCCTGGGAAAAGAGAAGTAATCTTGGGAAAATAATATAATCATTTTTGTCATCAGTGTCTTCTTATTTGTTTAAGTGAAAAATTGGACTACTTATTTTCTTATGCTGTGAAAAACACCAGTTATATACATTAATTGTTCAGCATTTTTTCCTCCGTCCTTGTTCTCCTTCCTTAGTTTTCCTATACATGAAAAGTTTTCCCTCAGTCTCCTTTTTAGAGTGTTTTAACTTCCTCCCTCCATTTTATTAATATTATTTTAGCCAGCTTCCTTTGCAGACCTATTAAAAACAGTTCTGGCTCAGAAAAAAAAGTCACTACTCAGAGGCTACTCATGAGGCTTACTTACTATGGTTTCTATTTGTGCATGTCAGGATTGTCTAAGAGAACAAACACTGGAAGACAGAAAAAGAATTAGTGCCGGGACACCTATTTTCAGTGTATTATCTTTTTACATCCTAGTCCTTGAGCTGATATTTTCCTTTTGAGTTGAAATCAGACATATGCATTCCTAGTTGATGACCATAGCTTTCTCAATAATAGTAACTTGTTGCCAAATAATACTAAAATGTGCTGCCCATAAGGTAAGTTTTGCAGTAAACATCTTGGGAATTCAGATTAACCATTATCACTAAGTTCTGTGATCTGAAGCATTATAATCTATTTACATTTATTAGTTTGTCTTTCTTTTTAATCATTTGATATGAGAGCAAATCAATACATTTAATTATAACTTGCAAGTAGTTCATTCAAGAGGCAATATATGCATAGTTGTTAATATAATCAGCTCCTAAATCAGTGACTGGCATGTGTAGCAATTTCATGAGAGAGAATTGTAGATTTGAAAATGCCAATTAGGTATCAGGTTTTGTATATCTAGATCAGTGCTTTGCAATAGAACTTTTTGTGATGGCGAAAATGTTCTATACTGCACTGTCAAGCACAGTCTAACTGGCCATGTGTGGCTATTGATTAGTGATGAACAACCTCTTTCACATACAAGCCAATTCAAAAAGAATAAAAATATTCATGGGCTACAAAATGAATGGCAATTTCTCCCCTTACACCCATAAACATGTGTATATATGTATATCTTTTTCCATTCTGTTTTTCCCTTTCAACTGAATTGACTTCCTTTGACTTTCCAGTGGTTTTGTTCTCATTTCTGCATTCACATGATCTCCTCGTGGCTTTCACAGTCTTGATTATGTATGACCTTTCAGCTGAAATGCTCACTTCTAATTGAAATGTCTTTCAGTAAATCCATAAGCATACTTCCCGAAAATAACTCCTGTTAATACTTTTGGATATAACTTTTTTCGACAAAGTTGGCATCATAATGCATATATTTTCTTACAGATTATAATTTTTTAATTGATGTGTTATTAACACAGAGTAAAATTTACCCTTTTTTATTGTGCAGGCCTGTGAATTTTGACAAATGTGTACCATCCTGTAACCACCACCACAATTATAAACTCTTCACTCAAGTTATAGAACAGTTCTGTCACGCTCCAAAATTTCCTTATGCCACTTTTTAGTCATCCCTCTGCAGCCCGCAGCTCTGCATTATTTAAAAATATGTTTGTTTTCTTCTATCTTTCTTGTCATGAGTGTTAGCGGTCCTATGCCACTTCTTTTCAGTAATCGTTTTCCATGCTCAGGCCCTGCTAGAATTGTACATGACTTAAATTTTCTTATTTTCTGTATGCCCCAAATTTCAATCATTAAATTATATTATTTCTTAAAAATCGACCGCTCTCCTATCTATAAAAGATGTGGAGGTTGTAGTTAAGTTATTTAGTTATCAATATTACATGGCTGGAAGGACAATCTAATTTGTTTCATATCAAGGATAGTAGAGGCACTATTATCATTCTAACCTTTGCTCTCTAGATTGACATTTCGTGCCTAATTAACAGATTTTAAGAGGGATTTAGACAAACTGGAAGGCATTCATAAAATAGTGACTAGGATGCAAAGGAACCTATCAGAGGGATTAGCCTGTTTTATTTGGTTCTAAGGGATAGAATGAGTAGTAATAAGGTCTAAGCCTCAAAGAGAATAGAGTTCAGCTCAATTTAAAGGAGAGTGTTTTAACAGAGCATCCCAAAGAGGGATTAGACCACCTCTTAAAGGAGTGAGGTGTCTGTCACTTTTGGTGTTTCATCAAACCTTGAATATTTGATTAATGGAGATCAAATGACACAGAGAGGGCTAGACTGTCTAACCAGAGAGATCTTTACAATTTTAGATTCGCTTTTCTATAGCAAAGTCTTGAAGATGATTAGTACATTTGAGGTGGGGAGGTGTTGTCAGCTGAGTTGCCAGCCATGTTCTAACTTCGTCTTACCCTCTTGTCTTCCCTTGTTCTTTACAGCTGAGCCCTTTAATAGCTCCTGACCTAATGGCACTATTGGAAGAAGAAAGTGTTTGGGCTTTTCTAGTAGTCACCACCTTTCCCCCCATCTGTTGTGGCCCACTGCCAAGCCTGAGAAAGAACCATCCCAGGAAGCATTAGCTTTTAGCCTCTAATTATACACAAATCATATTTATTGCGACCCTCATCTGGGCTGGGACTTAAATTTCTTTTGTAAACCACTGTCTTCCTTCCTAGATCTCAGCTCACCTCTTTTTTGTGTACCATTATGATAAAGTGATCCTTAGTGGTTTCCAACACTAAATTCCTCACAAGTGCCCAGTTTATACAAACTAGAATTCTAGTGTAGACCCATTTGCCAGGTTATCCTGGAAGTTCGTCTACCCAGCAAACTCTTGGACCATGGCTTACTCTTGCCTCTTGTTCTCGTGAACCTCTACCTGTGAGACTTCAGTCCACAGGAATGCAGTCAAATGAGTAGCTTCAAGCAGCTGTGGTTCAGCAGCATTCTGAGAGCAAGATTCCTCTTTGCTCACAAGTCTATGGTATCAACAGCTGCCCAAATTTCTGTTGCATGCCTATGTACTTGCCAAGACCTCACACCACCTCAGCTTGGCTCTTCAGACATTGCCTGAACCGTTATTAGATATTCTTACAAATCTCTGAAATCTGGAATTTTGCTCCCTAGTTAAAAACTTCTACCATTATACCCTGGAGCTTCTCTGATGCTGGTCTTGATTTAGTAGATGTCTGTAGTCCTGGGCCCTGCCTTGGGTTTGTAAACTTCAGGTATCAATGAAAAATCATAAGATATTGAAACTCCTGCAAAACTCTAGTCAGATTCTTACTTCTTTCCATATTATAGGGACAGTTGCCAGATAATGAGTTACTATGGATCTCAGACATAATTCAACAAAATCAATAGAGATAGTTGGCATGAATTGCACTAAGACTCAAGCTTAAGGTTTTCTTTTTGCTTTCTCCAAATTTGAAACATCACAAACAGCTCACTGTTTTCTAAATAGGGCAAGGACACTTTCAAAATTGAAATTGTGATTTAACACCTGCGTGCTAAGCTCTGCACTGCATGAAATTTGAGATTGTTATTGCTAATGTTCAAAGCACAGAAAGTCTGAGTGGTGACTGTCTAGGATCAGCAAGTAGGCTCACCACAGTCAGTTCTTGGAGTTGAATTATTTGAAATTGGCAGGTGGTTTCTCTTTTTCCATAGATTTCATTCCCCTTTTCTTGACAGTGCATGTGTTTGGTGACCTCCACTGTTTATTTAGCTTCTGCATACATTCCTTCGGGTTTGTTTTATGTGTGGTTTTTTGGTTGCTTATGTTTCTTGTTATGCTTGGCTACTTCTAGAAGGAGTAGTGGTGGTGGTCTGCTTTGGATCGGCAGTCAAAACAAACGTGATACTCATTTTGAATATCTGGCTTTGAGTTCCCATGTAAAAATATAAGCACCATTTACATAAGTATATTGCTTGAATTGAATTTATTTTTTTGTTCCCCACTTGCCCCTAAAGAAGTGCCAACAAACTGCAGAATTGCTTAAGAGTGAGCAAAAGAAGGAAAGAAAAGTGAAGAATGGAGATAAACCACAAACTGAATAATCAAACCTGGAATAGAGGAAACGAAGTCCATACATGGCTTACTTTCCACATATGATTTGGAGCTATCTCAACTGAAAAGGGTTAAAGCTCTCATTTATACCTTCCTACTCCCCACCACCTTCCTTGTTCTTGTTTAGTTGCTGTCTTGTTACAAATGAGTACGGTGTTCGAAAGCACTTGCATCTCCCTGTGTTCTTCATATACCTCTGGTTGTTTGTTTTCTGTCTCCTTTAGTGGCTCCTCTTTTTCTGCCCATCCATTAAATGCTGATCCTCTCCCAAGGCACTGTCCTCAGTCTACTGCTCTTCTTCTGTCATTGACACAGGTGATTTCATCCACTCTCTAGGTTTCAGCCACCATGTATGGATGTATCAATGACCAGTACTTTTCTATTTCCAAGCTGTGACCTCCCCAAAGCTTCATTCTCACTTAATTATAGCTGTTATGGGGGCATCTTGCCTTAATAGTAGTAAGCGTTTTAAATAGACCACTTACAAAATTGAACATTTTAGCCTTCACCTAAGTTGTTTCTCTTCTAAAATCCTCTAAGTAAGTTCTAGAAGCCTAGGAGTCATTTTTGGTTATGCAGTTTCTCTAATGATTGTACCTATGTAATCCAGTATCAAGTTCTGGCATATAGGTTTCACCAGTCCACTAGTTTGAACCTTCATCGTGTCTCACCTTGACAATGGAAATGCGTTCATAACTGGTCCTGCTGCTTTTGTTTCAGGTCTTCATATATAGTATATATATATATATACATACTATATATATATAATATATATATATATGCACGTGTGTGTGTGTGTGTGTGTATACATAGTCATGGTTATATCACTTCCTTGCTTAAGAAAACCTTCAATTGTTTACTTCTACCTTCAAGATAAAACCCAAGCTATTTAACATGAGCTCCAAATTGCTTTAATACCCAGTTATTCACTCAGCCTAATGTCTTCGCACTGTCTGACACAGAACTTCATCACCCAAAATCCTGTTTATAGTTTCCTGCATCACATACTGCTCGTTGCCACAGAGCCTCCTTTGTTCATTCCATCACCCACTTGGAAAAAAATTACCTCTCCTCATTCTATTTAAATTTCCAGCATTCCCTCTTTCAGAAACAATCCCAAGAAATTCTTCTCTATCAAGTTAGGTGTCCTTCCTCTTTTTTCTTACAAAAAGACTGTATATGCATGTTACACTGTATTGAAATTATCGTTTTATATATCTATTCCCTTCAAACTCCTGTGAGCACTTTGAAGACACTGGGCTATTCTTCTCTCAGTTCTCATCAGTTAACACAGAATCTGAGATGTAAAACATGCTCAGTAAATATTTCACTTACTTAATGAAAGAGTGTAGTTAATGAAGACTAAATACTTTGAAGATTTTGTGTTTGGATTTTGCACATACAAGTTTTTAATAAAGCTCTTCTCTATCCTTGGTGTTCACTCAGCCTCTCTTAGGCACCTAAAATGACTGTTTCTCTTTGCATCTTTTCTCTTTTGCACTGTCATGCCCTGTGACCTGCTTCTGTTCTACTCTGCCTCTTGGGTTACCTGACCACAAACTCAAAAGTCCTGAATGTAAGGCTTAGAGAATCAGAGCTGTCTCTACGTCTTCCTCCTTCCATTGTTGCCTTTATAAATGGAAATATATATGTATTTTGAAGCTATCAGCCAAGTTTTCAAAAGGAAGAAAGGTCACTATGACAGAATATACTATGTCATATGCAGTATTCCACCAGAATATATTAGATTAAAAGAGCAAAGCTGACCAGCTGAAAAACAAGAAAGGAGAAACTTTCTTTTTTGATTCAGTGCTTTCTTGACTTACTGAGCAGCTCACCCTTATTCTTGACTCTGTGGTCACCTCAAAGCTCACTGCTGGTGACCTTCACATAGTGGTAAGTTTCTAGAAAGATATTTAAAAACCAAAGTAAAAAGTTATATTTTAGTTGAGATGCATGGAAATGTAAGAAACATCCACGACTGGAAAGTTCAAGCTCTGTCTTTATCATAAGAGCTTAGTCTCAACTTAATTTTATAAATTGGCATGTTGATGAAATGGTGCTAGAAAGGAAGCAGATGTTTTGTTCCTTAGGATGCAATACTGATTTCAAAAGTGTGCAAGTGGAATCACTGTAACTCTTCCTCCCACCTTCCCTCTCTCTCTCTGTCTTTGTGTTGAAGGAAAATATTTCAGATCTACAATAATTTATGAAACATAGAGCAATAAAATAATGAAATGAAAGTAATTATGATGTGAAAGATATTATGGCCATTAGTTATCTTTGATGCTTTGGGTTACTAAAACATGAAGCTATTCAAACTTTTTCTGTTTGGAAAACATAGAGTTTTGCTGTCATCACATCCTAGTTACAAGAGTTACACAGTATTTTTTATTAGGGAGCGTGAATTTACTATAGATAATTCTTAGTTTTGAGTAGTTTATGATTAAAATGTTGAGAATTTCTACACAGTATTGAATATAGGAACATTTCATAAACTGCCTTGCAAATGAAATAAATTTTCAGTAACTTTTTAAAATGTTAGAAACAAACACCAAATTCTCTCTTGGCTCCTTACATGACTATTGTCTCTATTCTAATCTCACTCTACTCTCCTGATTGCTCTCTCTCTTTTTTAAATTGTATTGAGGTATAGTTGATTTAGAGTGTTGTGTTAATTTCTTCTCTACAGCAAAGTGACTCAATTGTATATACATATTCTTTTTCATAATCTTTTTCATTATGGTTTGTCACAGGATATTGAATATAGTTCCCTGTGCTACACAGTTGGACCTTGTTGTTTATCCATCCTATATATAATAGTTTGCCTCTGCTAATCCCAGACTCCCGTTGCTCTCTTAGTTCCAACTTGCCTTACAGTTTCATTCTTGTATTATTCTTTCCTGTAGACGCTCTTCCTTCTGCTTAGAATGTTTTCTTCCTGACTCCCACAGCCACCCTCCCAAATACACATAAACACATATCAGACTAATTCCTATCCATCTTTCAGATTTTAACTTAAAGCTTCCCTTCTTTGGGGAGCTTTCCTGAATACTGCAGACCAAATGAAATCCCTTTGTAAAGATCATTCATGGCGCTTATCACTGGATTTTATTATACATTAACTGTGTGATTATTTGATTAACCTGTCTTTGAGATCACAGCCTATTTTGTTTGTTCATTGCAGTCCCAAACCTGGCCCAGTTCTTGGCATATAGTAGAAGTTGGGTCTTTACTTATTGGATGAATGGATGGATGAATGAATGAGTCTCTCTTTGTTCTTCATGCTGCTGCCGGAGGTTTCTTATTATTAGATCAGTCCAGTCATGGCTCTTTTCTTCTCGTGCCTTCCTATGGCTTTATATACCCTACTGAATAGTCCATATAAAATTTTTTTCATGATGCATGACATTATCTTTACCCAATGTACAAATCCAAACCTCCAGTCCATCCCACCTACCATCTATCCACCTTCTACCCATTTTTGTCCCTCCCTTGGGGGAAGCAGTAGATTTTCTCTATGTGCTTGTTTTCCTTAAATTGGACCAAATATTACTATTCCTGTACCTTTTGCATGTTTCTCTGTCTCCCTGGATGTCTTCCATTTCCTGTCTTTAATTATCAAAATTCAGGTTTTTTCCCCAAGATTTAGCTTAAATATTCTTTATTCCTTGATGCTTTCCCTTGACTCGTGTTAACCCTGTTCGCATTAACCTCTCAGTCTCCTGCATTCCTATGTTTGTACTTATTATAAAGCACTTTCTTCTCTTCTGCCTTGTCTGTCTGCTGCAGTACATTTCTTAACTCCAATGAGTATCTTAAAGTCAGGGGTAATATCTCATGCAGCTCTATATTTCTCCACAATATATTTCTAGTACTGTATCTAATGTGGAAGTTTAGCCAATAAAAATTAATAAATAATTGAAAATTATGATTCTCGTTCGGCATGAAAAAAACTGACTTAGCAATTGACTATCTTCATTTGATTTGTATTTAGTGAACAGTGCATTTCTGTCTCTTTTCTGTCCCCAATCAATCCTGCATTGATCTGCTCCAGCCTACCTTTCAGGTCTCATTTCCCACCACAGCATCGCACTCTGCCTCAGCTAATCAAACTGATACATACCTTTATATTTCTGTGTCTTAGTTCATCTAGTTTCTAAGTCCAGAATATCCTTTCTTACCCTTGCACCTTTCTCTTTATGAGCAATCTCACTCACCTGTATTTCCAGATCCTTGTTAATGTTACCCTCCTCATGAAAAATTTCTCAGTTGCTCCTTTCCATTTCCCATTAGAATTATTACTACCTCTGTTGTGGTCCTACAGCAAGTGCTTGCTCATATCCTTAGGGCTTATTTTATTCCAGCCTGGAGGCTAGTTTATTGTCTGTCAAAGCCATGTTCTGTTCTAGTAGTGAACAGATTTGCTTATTTGTGCACTACCCAGTGACTACCATAGGGTTTGGGATACGATTTGCTGAAAGAGTTAATGAGTAGCCAGGCTTACTGAGACCTGCAGTCTCAGATTCTTAATAAATGCATGGAGTGTTAAGACAGATGAAGCCCCTTGAGCTGATAAAGTTGAAAAAATTAAAAGAACCTGACAAAAAAAAGTTGTTAGTGTATCCAGTTTACATAGTAAATAACTTTATATGGAGTATTTCATACAAATGAAATTTGTGAAAGCATTAATCTTTACTGGCATGTGTTATAAGCTCTTTAAAATGGGAGTTTGAAGTGGTACTACTGTGCTATTCAGAGATTAATACATGGACTTTAAAATTTACTTCTTATCAAATTTTTTTAGATAAGTTTTTCTTTTTTTCTCATTCTCTGGGCTCTAATGCTCTCTCCTAAATTGCAGATGGTTCTGAGTTACCAGTGAAAGTGTGTGTGTGTGTGTGTGTGTGTGTGTGTGTGTGTGTGTGTGTGTGTGTAGAGGGAAAGATGTCATGTATGCCTCCACAAGGTTTCTCAACACTAAGTGTCTAAATTTTATTTACAGCTAATGAATGTAAAGCAGGGATTCAAACCTGGTCTATCTGATGTAGAATTTGAAAAGATTTCTACTTAGGTTCTGACTAGATAGATACTATTTTGCAAAAATAAATATCCAAGTCAAGACTTAGATTCAGTAGCTTAACTATAACCCCCATTACTTGATATGAACACAGAAGAGAGATTCATTTTCAAAACCTTGGTGCCGAACAAAGTAAGGAAGGAGGCAGGTGGGAAGTCTGAGGAGGTGGCCTTGGACAGAGTTACAGAGGCCACAGTGAGAAGAAATAGTGAGTGGTCTATTTATTAAGAGCTATCTTATTCTAACATTATGTGACACAAGGGTAACTATGAAATACTCAAAACCTAGTTTGGGGTTTAGTTAAACTTGAATTCTTCTAGCATGCAAGTTAAGCCCACAACCTTAAAAAACTTCTTGTAGAGAAATGCCTCTTATCTGTACCCAAAATGAATGCAGACAGTTTTATCACTCTCCCCTTCCAAATCATTTGCCAAGAAGGGAGCCCTCCCTTGCATACGTTGAAATGACTCCAAACCACAAGAACCACCACCACAGTAGCATCTGGGATTAATGTGATAGATGCTGCCAACTCTTTCTCCTCACAGTTCTGACACCATCTCAGCCAGAACTGTAGGTCTAAGTCAAAAATACCTCCCCAGAGCCAACAATTTTACTTCAGCTTTAAGTTTAAAAGAGTAATTGTGCATGCTTAAACCATACTTAATAGCATTTCCCCAAACACCAAAGTTATAAAAAAAAATCAGACTCTTGGTTATCTTTTCCTTGAAGCCACACCCATAGCCCTGTCTGTATCATAGGCAGACCTGCAGAGCTCTGCTTGAGAAGCCAAAGATCCTTTACATTTTCACTACTCTTTTTAAAAGTAAACTTCTCTTCTATACATGCCTTAAAAACACAGGGTAGTTGTAAACTTCATCTTTCTAATTTCGATAGTGAGTTAGCTAGCTGTGTGGCACTAATACAATGCATTCTATGCATGTGATGAATTCCATATCAGAACAGCAAATTAGCAAATAAATGTAAATAAAGTCCAAGAAATATGACAGAGCCTTTCAGAATTGCTTATCAAATACTCAAATCTACACTGCTTATATCTACTCTCATACTTCATCTAATTACACTGCCTTGTGTGGCTAATACAAATGTTCATCAAAGGTTTCACACATCAACAAAGTGAATCAAAAAAAGAAAACTTTTCTGTGGCTTAATATTAGACCCATATACATTCTCTGTATGTGGAGCATAACAAATGGCCTCTCTCTCACAGAGCCATTCTTTTCATTGTAAACTAGTTATAGCTAAACTCAGACTATGATTTATTTTTATTGATTTTAAATAAACTAAAGCTTACACTTTCAACCCAATTGAAAATCCTAGAAAATAGCAGGTGATCAAGTAACGATATATAAGATTTAATGGTTGTTGGTTAGGGAATTTTTACCAAAGGATTTGCTATAAACCACTACAGACCTCACTGCTAACAAACCTTTACAATTAAGTTTTCAGATAGTTTTCCAGTCTGTGCAACAACCAGCATTCTCTCTGCTATTTATATCTAATTTTCCCAGAGAATATCGTTGCTTGAGCTTCCTCATCCATCAGTCTCATATACTCTGATATTTCTTCCCTACTGGCATCTCTTGGTTTGCTCTAGTCCTCTGTTTTGCACACTAGTATATTTGAATCGTTTTATGGGCATATGGATAAGTTATTGGTGAAGTGACTTGGGTTCTTATTCAAGAGAAAATTATGACAGGCTTGAAAATATAACTTTTTAGAATCAGCAAGGGTATAGGAAATGAGTACTGCTTGGTACTAGCCCAATAAAATAAGTCTGAAAGCCAAGTTTTACTTCTATAGACCTAATCAAGGCAAGACTGTCAGGCCTTGATAAACATGCATGCATCCATCCTCCAACATCTTATTCATTCACTTCTCCTTCTGTCAGATATTTATAGAAAGCAATGTTCAAGGTATATAGGATGTTTCATATACTTATTTTTAAAACATGAAACGAACTATATTTTAAAATACAGTTAAAGGTCGCTCATAATTCCATTACGGAATATGAGATATTTTCATATTTACGAATGTGTCTATTATTTGTCCATATATATGTGTAAATGCTGAGGTTCAAAAATTACTATTTTACATTCTTTAGTCTTTAAATTTTGAAGAAATCCTCCATATGCTTTGAACAGTTTGTGACGTCACAATTTCAGGTTTGGAGATCAAGTTTTAAGTCATTTTTCATTTGGAAACATTCAAGCCTGCATAAAAGTAAAAGAATGGAAGTTCTGTGCATATATATTATGTTCTTCTTCATTCTGTGGATCTGTGATAATCAGGAAACAGGTAGAATGGATCTTATGATCGAACCCTCTGAACATGATTATAAGAGAAAATAAATGAAGTAGTTGTCCTTTTGCATTACCCCAGGGAATTTGAAGAGAGATGTCTGTCTTGGTGCCTTAAAACTAAGATATTTTAAGAATACTTGAAAGTAATTTAGAGATAAATAGGACTGCTTAAAATAGTAAGAACACTTTCCCACTAATATTTTAAAATATGTTTTCTATTTGAATGATTTTCAGAAGAAGAGATTTGAGGGAATAAGATCTTAAATTTCCATTCAAAATTCAGATTAGAAACAGCTGTTCTAAAGGAACTTAAAGATTTCTTGTTAAATCCTCTTAATTTTTAAATGAGAAAACTGAAGTCTGGAGAATTTCGAAGATGTGGCTCAAACATATATCTTCATTGTGATTTAAATATATAAAAAGAAAAATTGAATCACAAAACTTCTTGACAACTTAGTAATAGAGTGTTAGTTTTTGTCCAAGGATTTGGGAGCCGGGGGAGGGGACAGGAATTAGTTATTTTTTTGTTTTTTTTTTCAACAACAGAGTCTTGTTCAACGTTTAACGTTTCTTATTCCTGATAATGAAAAGCTATAGATTTTTCTTTAGTTATTCTTCTTAGTACTTCAAAACAAGTACATTTTTAAAAGACTTGAACTGTACCTTATCACAGACTCTGGAAAGATACATTGCTGTGAGGGACCTCCTAGTAGGAAAAACACCAAACATTCAGAAATAATGTCAGAAAAATATTTATGGGATTACAAATAATAAATATGCTTAAGACAAACATAAACACATAGCAGGGGGGAATGAAAGCCTAATCTGTTTAACTTAGTTAAGAGAGACGATAATCTACCAGTCATTTTCTGAAAGACACTAGCACAAAGTACTAAAAATCTTCTGGGCCTAATCAGCAAGAGTTCTAGAGGGAGACAGGTATCCTGAGTTCTAAACCACAGTACACTTATAGAAATTTATTAAGTATTGCAGTTGGCAGACCTCAAGAAGGAAATATACATAGTAAAACATTTTTTAAAAAGAAGAATATCTAATGAAAAATAGCTAAAGTTACTGAGATGTTGGAGAGACTTAAAGAAGGAAGGAGACTGAGGAAGGATATGTTAGCACAGTTCATCATAGTGAAACATGAATTTGTTGATTGGGGTTTCACCAAATTCCATACCACCACAACCTTTGGGGTCCCTTGGGTCTCTCTTAGGGCCAAAAATAAAAGTAATGATTACTCGTTAAGGTAATACAATTAAGAAACTTATTCAGGATTATGGCCCAATTTAGGAATATGTTCAAAAGAAATTTAAATAAATTTGTGAATGAGGAATGAATAATTAATAATTATTATGGTCACATAGAAATGCCGACATTATTGGGAACCAAAAGACTGGGTCTGGCTTATCTCCTTTTCCTGACAAAGGGGAAACTGAACTCAGTTTGCTGATAGATCAGAGTCTGTACCACATTTGAGGAATCCCGTGCTCATTCATTTTAGTTCTGCTGTAGAGTTACTCCTTGCTTTCAGATCCCATGCAGTAGACTTCATCTAGGTGCGTCCAAAAGGAGTAAAAATGTGGATAGCACTGACGACTCTGGATCCATCTCTGTCTACATGCCTTTTTGTGATCTTCCCATCTCCTCTTTTTTTTTTTTTGTAAATGAACCCACACATCACTACTGTCAGTGTGATATAATGATGACTTAGCTGTGTTTTCCCCCCCTCCATTTACACAACTAAGTTATATTTTGTAAAAAGTTTTGATTCAGTAGCACATCATATCATAATAGAGGATTAATATATCTATATCTTCAAGTCAGTATTTAGAAATTTTTGTACGCAGAGCTTTTTTTTTCTCTCAGTAAGCAAACAAACCAAGTCCCTAAAATAGCAATTAACAATGTTCTGCTATTTTCTATGCCATGGTGACCAATTTGAAAATGTATTTTCATAAATACTAAGGCTTTATATTTTTCTAAATAAAACAGAACAGGAAAGTGGACACTAATTCAGTTTTTTTCTTTTATAAACATATCCTTGTTCCTTCCCTGCAAAACTTTGCCGTTGTATTCCCCCTCCCACTCCAATAGTGGGTTTTATCTCTTTAAGAATGTAATCAGATTTTGTGAAAGCAGACTTTTTGTAAAAGTAGGATGCAAAGATCTGAGTCCTGGACATCATTGTAAACAGTACTTAAAAAGGATCCTCAAAAAAATAAAAAAATAAAAAGGATCCTCGTGGTCTCTAATTAACAGTGTATACCAATAGATTTTTCTCAGAAAAACCTGAGAAGACATAAGGTTTTCATGGGTGAAAATTAAGCTTTTTTTCCCCCCAGTGGAGGAGTCATAGCTAGTAGATATTCCCATACATGCAAGCACAATTTTGGAAATATGAGTAGAGAAATTAAAAGAAAGGTGAAATTCTAAATGCTGTTTTCTACACACTGAGATATGATGAACAGTAAATTAATTGCATAATCTTTGATTAAAGACCATATAATTAAGTTTTTTTGTTATTGACTTATAATTCAGCCAGAAACAAATCTATATAAGTAAATTTTTCTTGGAATATATGAAATAAAATTTTTACACAACTGTCCTGCTATAGGTAACCACAGTAATTCACTAATTATTAACTAATGAGTTGCCTAATAGTTTTTCATTTGTTCACATTAGAGCCTCTAACGGACTAATGGCATTGTGCTTATTTTTCAGCCATGGTATCCTGATCATTCTGAATATTACTAAGTTCTCTCATTTACCCTCAATTATTTCATATTCAGATTGGAACCAGATCTGCTTCTTTCTATAGTATTTGCCATAGGAATAATTTCCTCTTCTCAAACTTTGGACTTAAGTGAGCAGTAAATAATAAAGACACATTTGAGAGAAGCTTGGTCACTTTAACACCAAGTTGCATGTCTTCCTTAAACTTGAATTCAAGAGAGCTGGGAAAGATTGGCAGCCAAAGATGGGTTTGTTTCTGTAATTTTTAGCATTGCCTGCCTCAAAGTAATGAACAGCCATTCGAACTCTTGTCAAGACTATTTTCTTTCCTTTCCTCATTCTACTCCTTTTCATCATTCTTATCATCATCTTAGGACATTTATTGACTTTTTACTTTATTTCAGGCAGTGTTCTGAGTATTTTTCATGTATTATCTCATTTAATCCTTATGACAAACCTGGAGGTTAAGTGTAGGTACATTTCCTAATTTGTAGATGAGAAAATTAGGACAGTGAGTGATTAAGTAATCTTCCTAAGTGGTGGGAAAATACGGCATTCTAAATGATAAAACAAAGGTTCACATCTAGGCATTTTGACCTCAAAACCTGCATTCTTAGTTATTACCTCCTTTGTCTCCTATATGTTTGCTACATATCTACCTACATATATACATTTATTTTCTAAGGTAGTTTTTAGGTCAAAATATTTGCACTATATATTACATGTATATATATGTATGAATAAATATATGTATATGTATATACTCTTTGGAAGTGCTTGGAAACATATTAATTGTGATGATCTTTCTGATGTCAAGGGTCATAGGCCCACCAGTGGGAAATTGCTCCAAAGAGTTGACAGTGATCTTTAGAGGATCATTAGACATTAGTCAGTCTCCAAGGAAATACTAGGTTGTGATTAAAAACACACACACAAAAACCCTTAACTCTCAGTATTCCCTTGCTCTGGATAATGATTGTGGTTGAAAATTAATTTAACTTCATTTCATAACGAGAACTAAAACTTCTGCAAAAGCATTTCATGTCTTGTGGGTGAATATTTGTTGTCAGAAACAACCTTTTATTCATAATGTAATTTTCTTTCCAACTCTGAGGGTATGTTGATATAGATTATTTTAATTCAATAACAAGTTTGAAATAGGACACTAACTTTAGTCATTGTGCATATATAAAATTATAATCATCACCTTTCATTTGGAGTTTTATATGTACTTTCTACCACCTACCACCCCCGCACCTTGACATACAGTTTACATGATCTGTACACATTTAAAAATTTTATTTTAGAAACAATTACAGAGAGGTAATTTGGCTGTATTTTAATATGTTTTTTTTCAAAAGCCCAAAGAACATTTAAATCTATATTTATAACCTAAGGAGGCCTGAGAAATATTGATAGTATCTAATCCTGTATAGACAGTCTAACTATAATAAACCTTTGGGTCACAATAAACAGTCAGAGTCTAGGAGCTATATACATCAATGCAGTATTACAAAGACAAGCTAAGAAATGTATCCCAAAGTGTGACAGATTAAAAGTGCCTTTGCTAGAAGAATGGGACAAGTAAAGATTGCCCACTCAGAAGTGCAACCAATATCTTCCTAAGGAATCAGAAGTGAGAAAAGATGTGACATTAATATACACGTCATCACTTTTTTCTCCTGTCTCTCTGCAATTAGAATCCTGCTTCTGTACCTTTATGAAAGCCAAGTTCAAGCCCTCTTCAGGAAATTCCCCAGAGTACCTGATTCCCTGGTTCAGGTCAACTCGTACTAAGATTATTCTTTGCAGTTCATCTCAGATAAAAATTGTATATATCAAAATAATATGTTTAGAAGTTGTAATTCCTTAGGTAGTGAGGTTTGGGTTGTAGCCCTGTTAGCCCCCTTATCTGAGAAGTTTTCGGCTATTATTGATATTTAGTCTTGAAAATGTTCCAAACCTGCTCTGAAAGAGGGGTCACTCTAGCTTAGGTTCTGATTTTAACTTAATCACCATTGATTGCTCTCCTTTCTTAGTTACATATATTACCCCTAGTTGGCAGAGTCCCAGAACTACATGCAGTACTCTAGAAATTAAATCCCATTAGTACTCAATATAACAGGAGGATCAAGAGGGAGGGATTGTCTCAAATTTCCTACTTGTTGTGCTACTGTTTATGCATTGTGATATCATGCATGCTTGAACTAGTGATTGAGGGGAAAATAATTCTAATAGGAATTGGCAGTTAGCCCAGAAGTCCTACTCCATGCTTTGAGAAATGTTAACACATGAATCCTCTCCATGTTATGGAGGCTAGTAAAAATTGAAATTAGAATTTATTTTTCAAAATGATAATGGTATATTCTTTTTTTTCTTTTTAAAATGTAAAGAGAGCAGTTTGCCCAGTTAGGCCAAATCTTGGCTTTCTACCGAAGGCAATTGGAGATTATAGGAAATGTATAGGACATCAGTCACTCTTTCCACAAATGTTTTTCTCATCAAACTGATCCTACCTGGCTCAGAATTAAAACTACAGGTTATTTTATGTTTTGGAAAATATAAACATAAGAATTAGAAAAAAAGTATGTTTTGATCATGATGAAATAGAACATAACATTCTCGGAGGTTTGTTTCTTTCTCCCTCCTCTTCATCTTTGTGAAAATTATATTGTTTTGTTGTTGTTGTTCTTTTTTACACCTGCTCTTACCTTATTATATGCAATAGGTGTGGATAAATATAAATATTTTATTCTGTGTCTACACTGCACTAGCACACACTGTCAATTTGGTACATCAAGTTAAAACATCAATGTATGAAGAAGAGTTTAAAAAAAGAAGAAAAACAGCTTAATTGAGTATTGGTTAATCAATAGACAGTAATAGGCGAACCAAAGTAGACATTGCTTTAATGTTTTCCCTCACAGGTAACATTTGTAAAATTTATGATAGAAGAGAACACTAACAGTTCTAGATGAAAATTGCTTGTCATGATTTTGCAAAATGTGTTCTGCTGTACAAGTTTCTGCTGATAGAGCCCTGAGATCATGGAAATCTTAAGGATATAAATTGCATTCCATGGAGTAGATAGAAACTTTGTAGGTATGTTACAGAGCAAAGGCTCATTTCCCAATGCACATAGAAGCCAAAACTATGGCATTGATTTTTGAGAAAAGAAAAAGGTACTGTGAGGTCCACCAGCAAGGAGACCAGAGGCAGGGCTCAAATCTGACTCCTCCATCCAAGGTTTGGGGCGAAATTTAAGGGGTTGGGGAATTTCAAACTTGGCTAATGGGCTAATCTCAAAGCAGTCCATATATGGTAATTAAGCTCCTTGGCTGCTGGAAGCCAGATTTTCCTTATTAAAGGACCTCTCGCTTTGTAAAGGGCTCTGATGGCAACATTTCTATTGCTTGGGTTCCATAGACTGAAGATTATTGGTTCAGGGTCATCCTGGGGACCTGAGTTCCCATCTTGCACATGTGCAGATGTATAATTATAATATTATTATATTATATTATATTATAATATTATAATTATAATTATAATTATAATATTTCCTATAATGTATAATTAGAACTCTGTGAAATAACTCAAAATTTGATTAATCAAAAAATCTGTTTTAAGGAAGCAAAACTAGTTTAAGCGGGTCAATATTTTACATGCTGTTTCAGGGATTACCTCATCTGCTTCCCCAAATTGTTTTCATGTTTTCTTACCTGTCTCTTAGGGATTTTCCTCTCAATCAGCCTTTCATGAAATCATCCTATATTTCTTTCTCACTTATTCCATCTCCTTATGGAAACATTGCCAGGCTAAATTTTCTATCAAAGTATCAGTACTTGCACTCTTTCTTTTCTGTTTTCACTGCCACACACTTCATTCCCTCAGATCTGAGTTATTGTACGGCTGATCTCCTTGCTTCCAGTTTTTTTGGTTTTGTTTGTTTTTTGCTTCCTACTTTCCAGTCTTGCACATCTGCTGTATAAGCTAAACTATTACTTTCATATTATTAAATACTTTGCTCAGATATCTCAAAACCTCCAACATATTTGTAGATTAATTCCAAAATTTTAATATTGTGTCCAATTCTCATTGGTATCTCAGAAATAAAATTTGCTTTAGCAAGTTTGAATGTGTTAACTCCCATTATGGGATATTTTCTGTTTTCATCCCATCCATACATCTCAACTTAAGACTTACCCTTTCTATGAGTCCTGACCATTCCTTTAAATGACATTATTCCCTTATCAAGCTTCTGCTGTATTTGATAGTTACTATTCATTTGGTATTTAATGATACTGCATTTTAAAAAGCCATTCATATCTACATATTTTGCCTCCTTAACAAAATATATAGACTCTTTGACATCAAAGGCCATTTCTGAAGAATGCTTTAACAAGTGCTGGACAGATACTAGTTGTTCGATAAATACTTTCTAAATTAATGGACAAATGTATAATTAGTATCATAATAAATGGGACATTTTAATGTAATTAAATTAGATATGCATTTTAAAAAACAATAAAGCAGTCTTGGAACATCCTCTCCATATTATAATTAAAGTTGAATTTACTGGTCTACTTCTTCTAGTACTATATCTAAGACATGAGAACATTTTAAATTCCTACTCAATTAAGCTTTAAATGTACTTTACATGTTAAAGATATAAATCACATTGGAATAAAATAACTATCTTTCTTAATATTATATGAAGTCCATGTTACTTATAATGTTTTATAACTCTTGGGTAACAATTTTTCTGGTAGAAGGAAAAGCCCTCGTTTTTAAAACTACCTTTGAAAATAACTTTGATAAAACTTTATCAAAGGTACTGATTTGGATCTTTTTAATCGCAGTGACATCTTTAAGAGTAGAGTATAATGCTTTGCCAATCTCACTGTACTCTGCTAACATCACCAAAATCAATAGAAGTTGTGTATTTGTGTTTATTTTGACATTTTGAAGTTTTATTTCCAATCTTTGGAATATCTTCCAAATTTAGGTTCCACTATAAAATCAGAAGGTAAAGCATACTTATTTTAATGTTTTAATGCATTAATGATAATGCTTTTGTTAATTTTTAAATATAATTCAGTGGTTCAACCACCCATATATCCTATATACAAGGGCTCAGTAACAGGGTTTGCCAGGAATGAATCAAAATCTTCCAGAGGTCAGTAAACTCTGATGTGTATAAGCAACTGTAAGAGAATAAAGTGACTTTTAAAACTTTTTTTTCCTAGTAATAATAATAGTGACATTTCTTATTGATATTTTGGGAAATAAATGATAATTCAATGTAAAATTGGTACAGAATGTTTTTATCTTTCAATGTTAATTTTTGCTTAAGAAATCATTTCCCAAATTGCATCTGATAAACCCTTAGTATGGTTATTATTAACCAATAGCCACTCACAGATGATAATATATTTTGTGTCTTTAGAAAGTATCATTTAGTTAACACAAGTTGCATTAATAGAGAAATAGTAATCAAAATCATCATGCATTCTGCATCACAAGGAAGTTGGCTGTACAGAATGCGTTTTGGGTTCTTATTTAATTATGCAGAAATTTCCATTTGTTTTATAATAGGTATTGGTTGCAATATTACCTAAGTTAAGATACTGTACTCTCTGGATTTAAATAAATAGCCAGATTTTATGAAGAGAAATGGGTGTTTTTTACTTGGAAAAAATTCTCTTTAAAAAACATAAATTCATGCACAATTGAGAATTATATAATGTTACTAATGCGATTAGTGCCTAACTTAAAAAATACTATAAAATTGTTTATTTTGCCCCAAATTCTCAATTGAAAAACTTTGAAGAGAAAGCATTATTTTTATTAAAAATACTTTACAACCCAGTCTCAGTTGATCTCTTTAAAAAGTCAACATCCGATTTTTAAAAAATATGTTTTAAATTTGTGTTATTTATTAAAAAAAAGAAACAATGAAGCCTTGCATATGGTTTTAAATAGCCCATATCAATCTAACTCTCAACTTGAATAATTGCAAACACAAAACAATATTGTTTTATAGAGTTCTGTGGTAGAATTTGAAATACTAAGAACATTCAGTATGAATAGAGTTCTAGAAACATCATGTTTTATACAGTTTTATCAGTCTTAAATTTCTCTTAAGATAAAAGCAGTTATTAAAACAAATTTTCAAGAATAGTTTTTAAAAGTTAAGGGGTGAAAACAAATATATTTATGAATATTTAAGCAAACATGTAATCTGAATACTTAATGAAGCATTCCAGAGTAGATGTTTGTCTGTGCACTTTGACGCCATTAAGTTCAAATTTGCAGTTTACAGAAATATGCAGTGATGTATAGCGATATCAATAAATTGCCCAAGGCCACACAGCATATAAGTGGTGGGGCTCTACTACAAACCCTGATGGTATAACTTCAGAGCCTATAATGTTACCCATTACACTGAACTCCCCAAAACTCAGTTTACCTCATCTGCAAAATGGTCTCAATACTACAACAGCAATTTCTGCTGCTGCTAATAATCATGAGCTTACAATGCAGAGTCAATAATCAAAACATATTTTGAACAATGTCAATGTAAATTAACACTTAGAGAAAGTGTCAGCAGAGGGAGGTAAGGAAGTTTGTCCTAATGGAGACAAGCTACTTTTCTTTCTGTTGTTCTACTCTAACCAGTAAAAAGTAAGACACGTAAAATAGAATGGCTCTCTATGTGTGCAAATGTACCTCTTTAAAACTCAGATTTTTGGAGATTACATGACTTGTAGAGACTACAGGTTTGGGCCTAGGTATACACCTCATTCAGATTTTAATTTTTAACCTTATTCAGAGCACTAATCTTCAGGCTCAGTTTTGCTTCCTTGATAAGCCACATTTGTCAGTGAAAAAATGGTCATGGGTATATTAAAAGTTTAAAAAAACAAGTAATTAAACAAAAACCTTCACCCCAACTTATTAATTTAATTATAGATTTAGAAACTGAGATTTAAGCTCTACCTGTGGTCTAACTTTGAATGAAATTAAGAGGATGCATTTCATAACCCAAAGATTCCTTAAATTATTTGCATTTAAATTCTGTGTTCATTAAACCTCTTTAACAACCACTTTATAACTTCTGAAGTTATATTACTAAATAGCTTCTAGAAGGCCCAATATATCTCCTGTTAATGATCTCACAAACCTGGAGGCTTAAGAAAACAATACTGTGAAATATGAACACTTTTGAAGGATTGATAGAAAAAAATAAAGAATGAAAGCCACTGTGTGCTAAGATTTTATTAGGTTACTCCACCTGCAAAAACAGATGCTATATGTGTTTCAAATCATTTTGTCAGTGATATTTTAGGCACTTTCTAAGTGATAATCAATCTTGATTTTAGAAGTTGGAAAACTTTTAAAGTTTTAAAGATATCTCTGCTGTGCACAGCTATTATAATACCACATTTTAAGTATATCTTCTCCTTTCAATTAAGATTAAATTTTTGATGGAAAAAGCAATTACTTACCTGCTTATTTTTTTTCCAAAGTAATTGAGGGATGATCACATTCACACCAATTTATGGAAGTTGTTTTTCAGAAAACAGACTATATTTTGGCATTTATTTGAAATCAATTGAAAATAAAGCAAAATAAGTGTTAGATTACAGCTTAGAAATAGTCTCACATCTAACTACTTGAGTAAGCGAGTTAGCAGGGGGCAGTGAGAAATTTGTCTTATCTATTTATTATTTGACTCTTTTTTTTTTAAAGCTCTTTATTGGAATATAATTGCTTTACAGTGTTGTGTGAATTTTCGAGGTACACCAAAGTGAATCAGCTGTATTTATACATATATCCCCATATTCCCTCCCTCCGGCAACTCCTTCCCACCCTCCCTATCCTGGCCCTCTAAGTCATCACCCATCATCGAGTTTATCTCCCTATGTTATGCAGGAACTTCGCACTAGCTATCTGTTTTACATTTGGTGGTGTATATATATCAGTGCTACTTTCACTTCATCCCAGCTTCCCCTTTGCCCCCCGCCCCCGCCACGTGTCCTCAAGTCCGTTCTCTGCATCTGCATCTTTATTCTTGCCCTGTCACATTATTTGACTCTTTAATTCCACAGTTTCACTGTCCCTACTGCTTTTCTTATCCAATCTTCCAACTTTTCTACTTGTATGGTTTTCTACTCTTCCTCCCTTTGCAGAGTGAGATGCCACTAGCTTGGATCAGGAGTGAAAAGTGGTCAAGCAGAAGGATGTATATTGTTGCTCTTTTTACCTGCTTCAAGCCCAGAAGCAGACATAGATAATAAGGTTTCAGTTTTAACTGGGAATTCATCATGTGAGGGTTAAAAAAGAAAAATGATTTACCTAAGGAAACTGAGAAGTTGTATGCAAACAGAATATGACCTTTAAAAATGGATTTGTGCCTCCCCACTCTGTGGATGCTTTCTGTGCCATGGAGAGACTTTAGGACAGTTTGACCTTTTTTTTTTTTCTTTGCTTTCCTTTCTTTCTTTTTGTCAGGCAGTGAAGGTTGTAAAAGTTGACTTTTCTGACAGGATGGTGCCAAGAGAAGAAATTGTTCAATAGAATCAAAGATTATTATTTTTCTTTGATTCATAGAAACTTATTCTATAATTCTGCTAGTGTCACCAGTTCTTTCTTTGGTGGCAGAATGGGGCTTTTAAAATTAACATAATTCTAAAATGCCAGAGCATTAGTTTTAATAATTTCACACCAGAGAATTGGGGGAAATTTTTTATTAAAATTTTAAAGTGTCAGTAAGTCTAGTTTAACTGGTATTTTGTGCAAAGAAATATAAAGTAGCAGTCCACACACACACACACACACACATTATCAAAGAATTGTATATTTAGAGTGTTCATAAGATAATTTGAAAAGAAATTGCCTTGAAATTACCTGTAAGTTGCAGTCCAGTACCACCACAATTTTAGATGCTTCATGTTCAGACGATGATACTATTGAAGCAATATTTCTTTTTTTTTTTTATCCTTTTCTGGCACCTAAGAAAACTGCAGTACACATTGAAAACTAAAGTACTTTTGATCAGATTTTCTCAGACCACTAATAATTACTAAAAAGAAAGTAATAATAAAAATCCACTTTTTACAAACTATCAGAAGCTGCAAAACACAATGGAAGATATCTGTGCTCCTTAGAATTACTTATATGAAATTAATAATATTACGAATTTCAGAATATTTTTAAAAATTGTAACTGATCTAATATTCACTGTAAACAAAGACTCATGCTACTGAAATTTATGTGCATCAACCTAGTGTAAAAATTTGGCACATGTTTCCATATTGCTCTAAATCAGTAATGTCTGAAATGATGTTTAGCTTGTCTTTCACCTGTGCCATAAAACAAAGGCCCTGTCAATTTGGTTTTGTCTTTAATTTTCACTGTTTATGTTGTTTAAATGTCCACTCTCTCATTGTAGTAATGACAGGTGGCACGGTATTATGACAGCGTGCTAATGTTCCCTGTTCTCCTGAAGTTCTTTGTGAAAGTAGCATTACAGGGACCGTCAGCCACAGCTGTCTCTTCACATGTACTGCAGAGGGGGCTTGAAAGTTTTCATTTCTCGCTTTACCCCTTACCATAGACACGGACTATGAAACCTAACAAGCCTGGAGCTTTTATGAATACTTGATCAAAGTTAAAACTTGATGTGCACAAGATGTATTGGTGGTCTCCAGGTCAGTGTGTAGGTCCAGAGGCTGACATATCCCCTGCAGCCCTTACATCACAGGTTGTTCTAAGATATGCTTCATTGCAAAGTCCTATGGAAAAAAAACAAATATAGTATTTTCATTAAAATATTGTTCCCAGTAATATTTTTAATTAATTAATTAATTTATTTATTTATTTTTGGCTACATTGGGTCTTTGTTGCTGTGTGCGGGCTTTCTCTAATTGCAGTGAGCGGGGGCTGCTCTTCATCGCGGTACGCGAGCTACTTTTCATTGTGGTGCATGGGTTTCCCAGTGTGGTGGCTTCTCTTGTTGCTGAGCACGGGCTCTAGGTGCGTGGGCTTCAGTAGTTGCAGCACCCGGGCTCAGTAGTTGTGGTGCACGGGCTTAGTTGCTCCACAGCATGTGAGATCTTCCCAGACCAGGGCTCGAACCCATGTTCCCTACATGGGCAGTCGTATTCATAGCCACGGCACCACCAGGAAAGTTCCTGTTCCCAGTACTATTTAATATTTTCAGTAGAATTTCAAGAATTATGGCCACTTGTATAATTGTATTTTTCTCAGCCAACAAATTTTTTTTTTTTCCCTGAGCACAAACTTCCAGCAACTTTGATACATTTTTATTTTTCTATGTGGTGATCGTTTTACTTAACTGAGTTGTCTGGGGCTTAGGGAGAGGTGCTGTATTTATTAGATAATATATTTTTTGTTTTTTAGATGAAGTAGAATTTTAGCCAAAACATATTTTCTTCGGCTGATTAAACGCCACAGAGCAGGTATGACCCTCTGTATGACCGAATCTGATGTGCTATTCTGGCAGGACACTACCTTTAGCTTAAAAGTGTATTAATAGGACTGAATACAGAAAATGTTGACATCATTTCCAAAATAAATAAGCATTTATTGATATATGTTTTTAAAAATCTACTTATAATCATCCCCCTATAGTGTGACTGTCCCCTTATCAATAGTTATTTTAAAAATTAAAATAATTATATATTTTTATAGTCACAAAAGGAAAAATATTAACTTTTGTTTATCATAAAGAAAGAAGTGTGACAGCATCTGCTACTAACACAATACTAAGCTTTATTCTGCTGTCGGGGAGAATATCAGTTGTACATCCCTCAATTGATGTTTTCTATTTTTTAAGAAATTATACAGAAAAAATTAAAATTTAATTAAGTTAGACTTTTAAGAATGAAATTTTCAAAGTAGAAATGTAGTGTACCAGCCCAATGCATTACATATTCATTGAGTGCACTGTCATTTCCATCTCATTAACAGAAGACAACATATTTACATGTAAGAATAGCAAAAAGGCAGAGAGGAGAAAATAGTTAATATTTCAGAAACTTCCCTCTTACAAACTGATTTTAAAAATAATAATGGTCAGAAATTACTAGTTAATTTGGAGGTATAGAATCTGAGTGTTGGTATGTAAGAATGTACACAATTTATCATACATTGGACTAGTTCCTACCTACAACTTCATCAGATGCATAGAATGCTCATTTGAGGACCTGAAGTTAGGGAAGCTAGAAGAAATATGTAATTAAAAGGTCTTATATACACTCCCTGCTTCTTGCACTGTTATTGATATGTTTAATTGCTATTTAATTGTTCACATAGTACATAGTGTTAATCAATCTACACATTAAGTTTCCTGAAGAATTCAAGGTATGTTTCAAACTCTTTTAATGAGTCCAATAATATCCAGTTCAACTCAGTGACCTCATTAAATATTTGTTCATTTTATTTACTAACTACACTCAAGTTTACACATGTCCATGACTGTACTATGGGTGATACAGAGTTGTATGAAATAATGTAATAATACTGACTTCAAAAACTTTATAATTTAGTAGAATCTGATACTCAAAGAAGGTAACTAGCTTACCAAGATTATGAGTTCAGAGGTGACAGGTGCATTTCAGAATGTACAAAAGAAATCTCTGTTGACAGTAGTTAACATCGTCATGGTAGCAGAAGATTGCTAATAGCATAGTAGTAGAGTTTACATGTTTCTAAATTACTTGTGTGCTCAATAAGAACCTTCATTTCTCCTGTTGTGTTTGCCTTTTTTCTAAGACTAGAAAAGGTTCTTTTAAAAAATGTTTAAGGATGATTACTGATATTTAAGAAAATACACAGTAGAAGCTTTTGAAAGTTTCAGTTGTATAGTTAGGTAGCAGTGACAAAGAGAAATGGGTACATCTTACTGAAGACCATGTGCCTTAAACTGTGTTATTCTCTAAAAATAATAGCACAGTTATATGGTGTACAAATGATGGTTATATTCACCATCTCATAGCACCTTCAGAAAGATTCTTTTAGGTAAGATGTGGACAATATTATTATTTACACTTACAGATGATGAAAATGAGATTTTAAAAGTTCAGCATTGTACCTTAAAGGCCCACAGAGATTGGATGATTACAGATTGACTTGACCTTGGTCTGTGTGTCTCCAAGTCTGGTGGTTTATTCCCTAAAACATCTGCTGTTATCAATGTGAAACCTGTTGAAATGGTTTGCTTTATGGAATTATTAAGTATAAATATTAATTACTGCCTCTCAGAATTTATTAAATTATTGCAGAGATTTTCTTTTTTGAATTTGGCTTCACTTATTAGCTTTGCGTTTAAATAACAGGCAAAAAGTCTGCAAATCTAACATGTTTATAAATTTTAAAATAGTCATCAGGAAGTGCACAGGTATTTACTGTGCTTGGTTTCCCTCCTTAGATGAACTACACAGTGGTTTGAACTTAATCCACTTAACATTTGCACCTCTTGTTCAGATTGCTTCAATATTTATTGACTACCAATTCCAGACACTGGACCTACAAAGGAGTATGCATTCCTTGCTCATACTGTTACATGAATATAAATATATAATAAGTTAAATATGTATGGAAAAATAATTACAGTATGTTGTGGTTAAGTGCAAAGCAAGCAGTGGGAAATAGCAGTGGAGAATGATAAATTCTAAAGGACCATACAAGGTCAGATTGAGGAGCATCACTGGAAACAACACTGAGTAACTAGAAGCAGAATATTAACCATCTGTTTACAGAAGATGGCATGGTATTCATTATCATAAGCCAGAAATGATCTTGATAGATCTGATACTACTGTCAGGAGAAAAAAGTATTCTTATGCCAAAGGACACATTTTAGTAAATACTCTACATTTTTAACTAGTTAGAAATTGTAGCTGTTCAGCATCATCTCACTTAATTTTATAGGAAGAGATAAAATTTTTTGGAGCATATGTCAGGATGATTTTTGTTAGGTGGGTGGCTTTGTTTCATTTCACTGTCCTCGTTAGGCATCTCTCTTTCAGGAAAATATTGTCTCTTACACTTAGGGTGTTTGTTGAAGTCTATGGATTCACATTTAACTGATGACCTAGAAGAACAATTTTCAAAGTATGAGTGCTAGACCAGCTACAACAGCATCGCCTGGGAACTTGCAAGAAAGGCACGTGCTCGTCCCCTTCCCCACAGACCTACTGAAATAGAAACTCTGGAATTAGAGCTCAGCATTTACCCTACAGTAAATCCAATCTGATGCATGCTCAAGCTTAAGAACCACTGGCCTAGAAGAAATGCACTGCTAGTACTTACAAGGAGTCATAAGATCCAGCTCACTGTGATTCAGTATCTATCAAAACTGGTCTGAATGTAATTGTGGGAGATGGCACGCAAGATACACATTCCATCCATTCCTTTAAATCCTCTGAAGTGTATCCCTCACTAAGCACACCTGCTGATAGCCTCATAGCTGTCATCATACTGGCTCCATGTAAAATGCCTTAATACTACTAACCTCTATTTAGGAACATTATAATTTTTAAACCTGTTTATTTTGCTACTTTATTTAATCTAAGAATGTTGTAGTAGCTTCTCCAGTGTTTGCTACCTAAGATCCCATGGGGGAAAAATTATAACTCAGATTTCATTGTTAGGAATAGTTCTGTTTATGAGCAACGTTTCCTTTCATCTTACACAATGAACCTTGTAATTTGATTATGATTCTCTCTGCACATGAGCTTCAGAAATCTTACCATTCAATCTGCGGTTAACCCAGCAAATATAGCACAGTTAGTGATGTGCCTGTTTAGTCTTATATTTCAAATTTTTTCTCTTGGCTTTTTCTTTACACTTTTACCTTCTTATTCTGTGCAATGCAATAGCCATGTTGAGTCCCTTTTTAATAACAAGTTGAAATACTGCTTAAATAATCAGCAAATAACATTAAAAATTATGTGCTTATAGACAGTAGTGAGTTATACAAGATTTTTCCAAGAACTAGAAGTGTTTGGAAGAGACCAATACAGTTTTTAATGAATAAAGTGGAATCAAGAATGTAGACTCTTTAGAGAGACTCTAGTCAGAAGAAGAAACTGAAGCTTAGAGTGGTTCAGGGATTTGCTGATGGTCAGGGAGGCTAGTTAATGGTAGAACCAAGGTAAGAATTTAGCTCACTTAACCTAGATGTCTAAGTGCTCTTTCTATTGTGTTATGAGGCCTGAAGTCTTCACCACTATTTAAAGTTATATATTTACTCTAAAAATATTATGTACATAATATGTATATTATATATATATATCATATCCATTTAGTTTGTGTTCTTCATTTATGTTAGAACCTTAGAGGTACAGAGATTTGAGAGATTAGAAATTGAGGCCTTAAACACTACTTGCCCAGAGTAACACAGCTATTTATGTAGTAGTAGAACCGGGACTGGAACGCAGAGCTTCTCAAACCTTGTGGTAGAATTTTTGATACCGTAGAGAAAAGCAGGCAAACAAAAAGTACCTTTTCACATAAAAATTAATTGTAATATATGATAATGCAGTTATTGCAGAGATGCTATAAGTACGAATAAAGGTGAGGAATTGGTAAAAGTCATTTAATTGTGCCTATCTTTTCTTCAAGTGTGGCCTGTTCTCTTACCACATTTATCAATCTTTTTATCCATTCAGTTCCATAAATGCATATTGCAACTCACCACAGAGGTAACTGAGTGAGCTGTACAGTGATAAATTTTTCTTGTTAGGAGAAATTACATTCACTAACTTGAGCTACTTCAGCATGAAATTGAAAAAGAATCATTTTGTCTTAATTTACATTCTTGATTCAATGAGAAAAATGTGAATTAACCCAACAAAACTACAGATGCATTGCCTCAGATACTAAAGGTAAACTAAATTGATATCGTTGGAAGTTCATTAAATTATACACCCCCCCACCCGCCAAATTTATTAGAGTAGATTTTTTAAAGCAAGGTTACCAAGGTTGGTTATGCTGAGCATATATATATTTTCAAATATTTATTTTGTCCTTTGGTTCCATTTTATTGTTTTTGATATATCTTTATCAATACTCCTCTACGTTTCCCATTTCTCACCTAAGCCGTGCACATCATTTCTTAATCAAAATCACTGGGATGGTGCCTCGGTTCACTAGCCTTAGGAGCTGCTATTTGCCTTGAATAAATTACATGAAAACATGTTGATTGATAGATGTTGCATGTCAGAAAAGAAGATAACTGTATCTTCTTCAGCTTACTAAAAGGTCATGCACACAGAGTGATAGGAACAGCCATAGACAAGTTTGAGATAAAGTGTATCGTGAAAAGGTGTGCAGTCTTGTAACAGTGATACATGGACTTGAAAGGCATTTTCTTTTCAAATACAAATCAAATATATCCAGTGTTAAAGAAAAAATAAAATATACTTTATCTCAACTATATTCCCCAGTATTTCCATATTACACAATTTCTGCTTTTGTCTTATGGTTGTAACAGTGAAAGTCATGATCATTTTTAAATTGACCTTTGAAGTTACTTTTAAAATATTGTATGGTTATAGAAAGATTTTGAAAATATCTTCATCAATTTTATAATACACATTTATGCAACAGTCTTAGAATGAAAGAAATCTACATGTAGATAAATGTTTCATATTAATAAAAATGGAAACAAGAATTTATAGCCATTTCTTGTCTTTAACTTGAATTTCCCACATGTCTAATGGACACTTTCGAAAAAAAATCTGTGGATTGAGGCTTAAGTTGGGGTTGTTGTTTTCTTTTGTTTTCCCGGCGTTCAGTATGCTTCTAAATTGTGGGGCTTTAAACTGCATTCACCTAAATGTTTATATTAAGAAGAAAAAAACAAAAGTATTTTTTAAAACTCTACATGTGAATATTATTATTTTTTATCATAAAATATGCTTGAAGTATATTTGTGCTACATATTAAGCCTTATGTTTTAAAAAAGATTCTGTTCTTTTATCAAGCTTCCATGTCTTTGTGTTCATTAATCTAGTTTATCTTTGAAAAGTTTGGTTGAACAAGAAATCTGACAGTGTTTTAGAAGTATAGTTTTAAAATAGGATGGAATGTTTTTAGTCACAAAAAGACTGGCCATGTTCTTATCTATCCCAAATTGCTTTGTTCTCCAACAGAGCTGCCAAACTGTCAAACTGTCCAGCTTCAGTATATAACAAAGATTCTGTTGTGTTGTAAAGATATTCATAACAATTTTTATGGAAGGCTGAAAGTGTATAAGTTCACAGTTGTAGCGATAACATGGCACTCTTCACTGTTTGGCTTGTTTATATTGGCACAGATCCCCAAAGTGGAGACTGACAGAGTCATGCAGAAATCTGGTATTTGAGCTGAAATTTACACACTTTAAGTGATGAACTAAACAGGCTGGTGTTTTCTTTTTCTTACTCAAAAAGTGCAAGGTTACACAATACAGACGGTTTTCATCTTTTCCCATAAATGCACAGATTCCTGGGATATAAATGACTGAATTCATCACCAATTCATCAGGGACGCTGAGCTATGCAGTTCTGTTTACAGTGGCAGAAAGTTAATATAAATTTTCATCAGAAGGGGAAGTTTACACATATGATTCTATTTGTCCTTCATTATTAGCACCTGAGTCTAGGCTAGAACGCATAATTGTCTACAGGCACAGGCCAAATAGATGCAAGGGAAAGGCAAATAAGCACACCAAAAATAATTTTATGGTTGTCTGTTACAATTCTCTCACTGGGATTCTTAATCTAGAAAATCAATAAACAACAGGAGTGAAACTCTTTTTCCTCTGCTCAGGCATGGCACAGCAGAAAGTAGCACACAGAAAGACCATTGTGCGTTTTTGGTTTTACTTTACTTTATTCTTCCTGCGAAGTTTATTGGATCAGTTTCTACTCAAAGCAAAATATGTCCTGGGTCAGTCTGTTAATTTTATACATTTTTCAGGGTTTTTTTAAGTGTAAATATCCAAGTGGCAGCAAATATGACATGACAAAATAGTACCTTTATTTCATTTTTAAAAATGTTAACTCAGAGGCATTCATTTATCTTAAAGATTTTCTTTCATTTTTGCTGTATTGTCATCTGAAAACTTGTGGAAACGAAGATATTCAGAATAGATAGTGCTATCTAAGGACACCAATGGATAAACTACACTAATAATATAAAGTCAAGATCAGTGATCCTAATTTTAAGGTTATGGACATAATATTTTCCATAAAGTATCTACATATAAAAATATTTTAATTAAAAACCTATTTTTGGATATCATGCTCTCAGTATTAAGGATACTTTTATTAAATCTAGTTTTACATTTAGTATGAATTTTAATATAATTTATTTTGTTTGAATTTTGCCTTTTAAGTTAAATTTAGGTAGATTAATTCACCTTTTACATAGTGATGAGAATTGGTTGCTTTTTTTCCTCCAATCTGACTTTGGTAAAAACTTTCACATTATTTCATTCTTCTGGTTGAAATTCATTAATTTATAACTTTGCGCTTTTCTATCCCTGTTTGTTCCTTAATAAAATATTGTTATACATTTCTTCTAGTAGGCAAATATAAATAAATTTTAATTTTATTTATATAAAAATAAATATAAATAAATAATATGGCCATAAATAATAGTGTCCATTAAAAAGAGATAATATGTCTTTCCCTAAGCAAGGATACAGACAAATGAATACTCAGTACTGTTTATGGAAATCCAAATCCCAAGTGTGATTGCTTTGTAGTACATGAAAATAAAATATTGGAAAAGGATTTTGAAATTGATAGTATAGTTCTTACAAAGTATATTTTGATAATTTTTGACACAGGTTAATTTAAAAGCCACAGAGTTCATTTCTTACGGTAATCAATAGCATCAGTTCAATTTCTATATTTTTCCAGTTTACTTTTCTTAATCTCATGGTCTGTACTCTATATTAGGTATTATATTGATTATTTTGAAGCAGTTATTCACAATGTTTAGTTACTTCTCTCTCTCTCCATTTTTCCTACTTACCTTGACAAATTTTTCAGTTTGTTTTATTTAACTTTCTCAAAAGAATGTTGAACCGTGAGGGTATCCTGCCTTTTTACCTATATTTGTGCTGATTATACTCCCAGCAACATTTGTAAAGTAAAAGGCTGACACACCACAATTAACCAATAACAGGAGTAATTTCTGTCCCTCAGTGTCAATATTACAAAAAGCCCCACTATAATTTTACTTACTCTTTAAAGCTAAATCTACTGATTATAAATATATATATATAATATTTGTAATGTCTCCTCTTTTATAGTTATGGTTTACCTATTAAAATATTTGAGAAGAGGCTGCATCAGTATTCACCCAAAGGAGAAAAAGTCACACAGAGAAGGTTGTGTCAACAAGATAAGCATCTGGATGAAAACTAAACAAATTATGCAAATAGACAGATGTTTTCCATATATGTAATATGTGGATAAATTTTTCAGGTTTCAGCCAGATGTTTGGAATCATGTGAACGTAATCATAACCTCTTTGTGACCCCTTCTTTTCCCTATCAGGTAGACAGATTAAATGACTTGTTTAAAAGCATTTGGTATGGGATAAAAAAAAAGAAATGGTAAGGAGCTCACTCAGCTTTGACATCAGTATTGTGTTTTTTTTTTTTTTTTTTCACTAGAACAACCTGAACCCAAACGACATCTCTAAACTAGACAAGTAGTTTGACTCTACTTAACTAGAAATTAACTGATTTATTGTAACTATTAGTTGGTTACTTAACCGTTGAGAACACGCTGTTGCATTTTCATATACACGTCCTCAAACACAGCTCTTTCTCTGTCCTCCTTTGTTGTCTCTCTCTTTCTCTTTTGGAATAAAGTCTCACTAATTTATATAATAAACCTCAGATTAATTAAACAAGTTACTTGCTAAATCAAGATTATGGGGCGAGGGATTTAAGGATTCAAATTGTTTTCAAACACTTGAACTCATGTAGGAGCACTCATTCTCATATAAATAATGTGCTAATTACAAATTATTCCTTTCTGCTAATTAAGGCAGGTCAGCAGGACTTCTACTTGGCAACACTTAGCTTAAGTGTTCAAGTTGCTATATGTACTTGAAATTAATGAAACTGAATTACCTTTAAAATGTCAGGCTTTTCATTATTTTCTGTGATTCCTTGTACACATTCCTTTCAATTATTTTAATGGAGAGGTTTAATCTTATATACATTTTAATCTATCAATTTTTATAAATTATTTTAAATTATTTGGAGGTTAAAGAATAGATAAAATTAGGATAATCACTCTCTTAAACACACACACACACACACACACACACACACACACACACACTTCTTAACTGTCTAATTGATGTTAGAACAAGTCCAAAAAGCTCTTAGCAACCTGTTACAACTTCTTGAGGTCTCCATTTCTGTCAGCTTTACTGTGCCATAAATGGCAAATAGATACTATCTTACATGCACTGATAATTAATTTTCTATGTTTGGAAGGATTCTGATTCTGAGGTTTCATCTCTCTTTAGTGGATGAAAATGCTGCTATAGAGAAGTTATGTGTGTTACAAGTAAAGGGAGTGGTTGGGGAACACTTAAAGTCATGCCAGTCCCAGACTTCATTCTACTTGCTTTTTCCTGAGCATGCTGTTTCCTGAACATGTCTTTATTTATTCTGTTTGCCACTTATAGGTCTTTGAAATACCTTAAAATCAGCAACCTTTTTCTCTTTGCAACTTCTATTCCCAAATTTTAAAAAGTAGCAGAAAAGCTGGTGCCATTCAGATCAGTACATACAACAGTATGTAGCATTTAATAGGTGCTCAGTAAATATTTGCATAGTGATTGAACTAATATGTTGACAAAATAATCAGAATGCTTTATGCTTATTCATCCTAAGGAGACATAAACAATATGATTGAACAATCTATCAGATAATCAAGATCAGTTACCCATATATTGCTGCATGAATTTTGGCAGACTTAAGCTATCTTGATCTATATTTGCTGTCTTTGGTTTTAATTTTTATTTGTTTCTACTTTGTTTTCATGTTAGTATAATTCTTGCACCTCCAAAATGACATTTATTTTTTCATAAAATTGAGATCTTAAGCAATCAATAATCATGGTAGTATCATACTGATTGTATAGGTGCACTATCGTCTAAACCAAGGCAAAACATGGCAGAGAAATAGGGAAAAAATCATGTATCAGTAATACAAAAATGTTAATGTTGAAAAACTTAATCATAAGTTACCAAATTTTCTTCATCACTCCTGTGTCACCTTTTTGAATAATTATTTGAGAGTTATTTCTACTTGAAACATTCACTTGAAACATCAAAGGATATTATGGATGTTTTCCCTTTTTTTTAGTTTTATACTTACATAGAGACAGATTTCTTGCAGATGTTTAAATGTCAGAATTAAAGATAATCTAAAATATTTCAAGTTTACTGTAACCTCATTTAAATACTTGTAACATTGTTTCAAATATTGTAAGAATTCAAAGTTCTTGGGCCTCCAGGACGGGCCAGATTGCATCAATGGCATGCTCAGTGATTAGCTCTCACTGGGCATTCCTCATTGAATGCATGGATCAATGAATGAATTAGAAACTTTGAGGAGATATGTAGTTTATAAGATAAATTCATTGTGGGCTGGTATGTGTGTGCTTGTTTTGTGAGTATGAAGCTGTGTAGAATATCTGTTTTTTGTATTAGGCCTTTAAACTGTAAAAAAGAAGTATTTCAATGATAAAGTATTTTATAATGTCATGCTTAACCATCTCTAATGACTACTCATCGCTGAAAATAAATACTGTTGGAGATGTTTAAAACCCAAAGCAACACTATCAATTGGTTTCTTGGAAAGTAATAGATTCTTGTGAAGTAAGATTCTTACCACATCCGCAGAGGAACAAAAACCAGACTTTTGCATCAATAACTAAAGAGCCATGTAGTTAATTAGGCAAAATGGAAAATGTATTAAAACCCCAACCTGATTTTTTTCTTTCCAGGAGTCTAAAAATCTATGAATTTCTTTTCAAAACTATCTTAGCAAGTAGAAGTGGGCTATTGGGTGTAATATTTCAGTGACAATGATTCATTATTCATAATTGTGATGCGTTTTCGAGGATGCAGTTTTACCATTGTGGACATAGAGTGATAATACTTACTCTGACCAAAACTTGAAGTTGAACTAGATCTCAGAACTTTAAATATATTCATCTCAAGGATAATACTCCTCTTTTCAACATCCTCTTATTAGTTAGGAATTGTGTTCAGACACAAGTGAGAGAGATATTAAAAGTTGAGACATAAACAAATTAGGAATTTGATGTTTCACATCAAAGCAAGAATTCTGGAAGTTGTTTGCTGGTATTGACTCAATGGTTGATAAATGTCACTGCTGAAGTTTTGGTAATATTCTTGGCCTGTGCCTTGTAGTCACAGGATATTGAGGACTGTGTCCCCATACATGTGGGAAGAAGAGTAAAAAGGATAGCAAAATCTTTTACTAAAGTCCACTGCAAACTTTTGCTAATATCTCAGCCATAAGAACTATGTATCATAGCTACCCCTAACTTTATAGCAGACCAAAGAAATATAGTTTTCATAAGGACACATTTCCTTCTCTAGTAAAATCATGTTTATATTAGTAAGGAAGAAAGAGGCAGTGTATTTGAGCACACAGCTAAAAGGTTCTGCCACAAAAAAATGGATATAAACTAATTCCTTTCACCTGAGTGCAAAAGATAATATTTAGTATTCATCCAACAAAACAGTCAGTACATGCTATATGCCACAAACTGTTACAAATAAATTCTTAGAAATTAAAAAAAATAATAAACTGGAAATATTCCTTACCTTTGAGCATACACATATTTTTATTAACTAATAAAAAAGAATATAGTTTATTAAGTAATTGTTTTAAATGTGGGCTGTGGGTGGGCTGTGGAGTAACAAGGCAGAACTTCTTTCTGCTTGGAAAAGTCAAGAAACTCCTTGCAGAGAAAGTGAAATTCAAGCTTAGTCCTTAAAGATGAGTAGGGGTTTGACAAGTATACAAAAGGAGGGAAGGGCAGGAAGGAAAAAAGCTTTTCCTGACAGATGTATTATTCAGTCCAAAAGTATAGAGTCATTCATTCCTTTAACAAATGTGAAGTACAGTGAGCTAAGAGCTGGGGCTACATGGATAAATAAAACTGACATGATCCTGAGTTACCTTCATGGAACTTATAGTCTAGTCATTTAGGAGTGCATGGCCTTCAAGTGCTTTGGATGAACTGTCACACAGGATACTTGTGCGGGAAGAAATCTCAGCAGTCTCTTTAGGGATAACAATTAGAGAGAAGTGAATAAGCCCTAAGACCCAGCCCTCACTTTTTTTTTTTTAATTTTTATTTATTTATTTATTTTATTGGCTGTGTTGGGTCTTTGTTGCTGCACATGGGCTTTCTCTAGTTGCGGTGAGCAGGGGCTACTCTTCGTTGTGGTGCGCAGGCTTCTCATTGCGGTGACCTCTCTTGTTGCAGAGCACGGGCTCTAGGCACGTGGGCTTCAGTAGTTGTGGCACATGGGCTCAATAGTTGTGGCTCATGGGCTCTAGAGCACCGACTCAATAGCTGTGGCGCATGGGCTTAGTTGCTCCGTGGCACGTGGTATCTTCCTGGGGCAGGGATTGAACCCGTGTTCCCTGCATTGGCAGGCAGATTCTTACCCACTGCGCCACCTAACAAGTTCCCGGCCCTCACTTTTAACCTGTTAATTCTGTTTTAGAAATGTGAACCACTAAAGAGCTTTTTAGTAGAGAATGGCATAGTCAAGTTTGAATTTTATAAGGCTAGGGAAACAGCATTAGGAAGGATTGACTGGAGTTAAGCCTTAAGAAAAAAACTTGCATATTCAGATCATTATTGGTCATCAAGAGGTAATACAGTATTTGTGGTGACGAAAGGGAAGTGAATACAAAAAAATACTTAAAAAGCAGCATTGACAAGACTTGGGAATGGACTGGACTGGGTATGGAGGGCTATAAGAAAAGGAATAAGTCAAGCATGTCTCTAATATTCTTTGTGTGTGGAAGTTGGGGGACTGCCAATCATCTTAATCAAAATTGTGTGAATAAGAGTTGAGGTTAGAGATGAATTCACTTTTGGATGTATTTGGGTTTGCGATGCCTGTGGGACATCCAAGTGGAAACATTTTTTCAACAATTAGAAATACAGATCTGAATCTGTAAATATTAGGATATTTTATACCAGCGATAGGGAATTTGGAGATTTTAATGTTATATGATAGCTAAAGCCATGCTATTATTTGGCATATATTTATTTACTACTTTGTTCATTCTTTGGTTAAATATTTATTAAGCACCTACTGTATGTAAGATGTAAGGCACTATTCTTAGCACTGGAGTTGTATTCACACACACACACACACACACACACACACACACACACTAAAGTCTCTGCCTTCATGGACTTTACATTCTTTACTTAGGGAGATGGCCAATAAGCAAATAAATATTATAGTGTAATGATAAAAGCTATAATGAAAAATAAATTTGGAGGCTAATGAGATAGTCACATGGGGTGATATTTTAGAAGTTCAGTCAAAAGACCTCTCTGATGTGTCTTTGAGATAGGAGTATACTCTCTCTGAGGCTTAGCAAGGAGATCAATGTGTCTGGAATAGAGTAAGCAGAGGGGATAAAAATCTTTTGCACAGCAAAGGAAACAATCAGTAAAATGAAAAGGCAATCTATGAATGGAATAGGAGAAAATCATTGCAAAACATGTATCTGAAAAGGGGCTACTATCTAAGATATATAAAGAACTCATATAACTCAATAGCAAAAAGACAAATAAACCAATTTAAAAAAGGGAAGAATATCTGGATAGACTTTTTTTCCAAAGAAAACATACAAGATGGCCAACAGATACATGAAAAAATGTTCAGCATCACTAATCATCAGGGAAATGCAAGGCAAAACCACGAGATATCATCTCGCAACTCAGAATGGTTATTATTTAAAAGATAAAAAAAAATAGTAAGTACTGGCAAGGATGTGGGGAAAAGGAAAACTTTGTACACTCTTGGTGGGAATGTAAATTGGTGCAACCACAGTGGAAAACAGTACAGAGATTCCTCAAAAAATTAAAAACAGAACTGCCATATGATCCAGCAATTCCACTTCTGGGTATCCACCTAAAGAAAACAAAAACACTAATTAAAAAAGATATATGCACCCCTATGTTCATTGCAGCTTTATTTACAATAGCCAAGAATGGAAATGACTTGTGTCCGTTGATGGATGAATGGATAAAGAAATTGTGAGATGGATGGATAGATAGATAGATAGATGATAGATAGATGGAGGTAGAGATATTATCCAGCCATAAAAAGGAATGCAATCTTTCCAGTTGTGATGGTATGGATAGATCTATAGGGTAATATGCTAAGTGAAATGTCAGACAGAAAAAGACAAATAATGTATGATCTTTGTTATATGTAGAATCTTTAAAAAAAAGGTGCACTGATACAGAAAACAAATTGCTGATTGCAGTGTGGGGATGTTGGGGGGAGAGAAATGGATGAACTGGGTTTTTTGTTGTTTTTTGGGAGGTTTTTTAGTTTAAGTAAATTGAGTAAAAATTTAAAACAAAAATAAAACAAACAAAACCCCGTAACTTTGATGATCTCTAAATGCTACTTAAAACTTGGATCATCCAGGACAGTGACCATGCTTGCCCTCTGTGTCAGCAAATCGATGTCCCTACGCCTTTCCACCAGAGTCCATGTTACTTGCCTTCATGTCACCTAATTAAGGACATTTCCAGTTGTCCATTTTCAAACCACACTATGGCCGAACTCCTTCCCAAGGTGCTGGGCTAGTCCCATTGACACCACACACACACACACACACACACACACACACACACACACACACACACACAGAAGAACTGGGTCATTGCATCAGAGACAGACTCTGGGATGCTGAAAAATAAACTTGCTCAAAGAGGGACTTGAATTTTAGGCAGACCCTCAAGTTATCTGTGAAAAGCAGCCCTGGTCGCGTGGGTGTGGGTCGCCCAGCCTGGAGGATCAGGCTACTGGGGAGGGGAAGAGGGAGGGGGAGGAGGAAGGAGGCAGGGCAAGGGATGCCAGTACCCTGGGGGGGGGGGGTGGGAATAAATGAGGGGAGCTTGGACTAGGCTGGTTGCAGCGGAAGTGATATGAAGTTTCACAAATTCTAGATTCGTTCCAAAGATTTTACAGATAAATTTTGATTTGGACTTGATAGAGGGATGTGAGAGATAAAGAGGAATCAAGAATACTTGCAGCATTTAGGGTTTGTCCAAATTGATGAGCTGAGAAAGAGCAATAGTTTTTGTTCCCCTCCTCTCCCTTTGGTTGCTTTATTTGGCTTTGAAGTGGTTATTTGTTTGTTTTTGTTTTTTGGTTTTGTTTTGTTCATTTGTTTTTTGGGGGGCTTGTTACTGCATTGGAGGCAGTTCAGTTGATGAATTGATAAATTCCATATGTTTATTTGAGAGGCAAGTGGCATGATCAAGAAAAATGGATCTGCACGTTGAATTCATGGGAGGCATGGGAGCTGGAGATATAAATCTGAATTGTTACTATATAGATAACATTAAAAATTGTGAGTCTGAATAAAAGCACCTAATGAGTGAGAGAAGAGAGAGATGGGCATAAAAGGGAAGAGAAGAGAAGACATCCAGACATGTCTGGGCACTTAAAATACTTCAGGATTTGAAGGGGATAGAAGACATGCAAAGAAGCCTGAGAAGTAGCAGCCAGTGTGTAGAAAGATAAAAAATGAAAGGTGGTTGAGAACTGGGAAACATGTTTGAAAGATAAGTAGAGGAAGAGAAGCTCACAATTCATTTTTGTCCATACCACCTTCTTGGCTTATAAGAGATGAGATTCATGTTGCTATGTCCTATTTTAAACTTTCACATTTAAAGTCTTCAGATGAGACCTGCTGAATGAGACAAACCAAAATTTTATGTTCAGTGTAGTTAAAGTACATTGGTTATTGGTTTGATACATAGTTTGAAACATAGTTTGAGACATGGTATTCATTTTCCATTATTGATGTATTATTCTGTCTTTATAGCTAAATTCGTGAAGGCTAGTGTCCATTCCATCCAATTAATCTCTGTATGTCTATGCCAGTTATTGGGTGTTTAAGGTTTGGTAAAGAAAAGCAGAGGAAATGGATTGAAAGTGTATGGCAAATGAAAATAAGATGATAAGATAGGAACAGAGATGTAGTTCAGACTTAAATTCTGCCTCTGTGAAAGGCCTCATTTTGCATATTCATAACTTACAAGGTTGATTTTATAATTTGAAACTTTTCCTCAAGTTAAGACTTTTCATAGACAAATGTGTAATCTTTTGAACCAAATGGATATAAAGGTAGAATAAAGGGCAATTTAAAAAATACATACTGACATTTCTGTATGTCTCTTGATACAAACTGGTTGTGTGCTGGTGCAGTGAAAAAAGAGACGAATCAAAGAAAGAATCCTGCAACAGAAAGCTTTTGCATCAGTGAGTATGTGGGGGGAGAAAAGGAATAAATTCAGTGGAGAGCCAAAGACCAGCCAAATCTTTAGAGGAGAATTTATCAGACAGCTTGCCTTAGGACATGCATTGGAATGCAGTAGAGGAGAACGTAAATTTCAGGTGTTGATGGCTAGACAGTTATGCTACAAAATAAAAATTTGTTCTTACTAATGGTACACCAAATTCATAATTCATTAGTAACTTTAAAGAAGAATATTCCACTGTGGTGTTTTCAACTAATTTTTGCTTACATTATTTTTCTCATGAAAGCCAACATATACTTTTCTATAAATTTGAGGTTATGTTTAATTGCTAAAATTTCATTGTGCATAATCATTTGCTTCACATATGTTGTATTTTTAAATAATTATGCTTGTAATTAATTTTCAGTAATACTGCATAAAATACTCTCTGTCCCTATAAGAAAAAAATTTTGAAAACAACAGTAACAACAAACTGTGAATGGGAAAGTGGTAGGATAAATTCTGGTTTAAAGGCTCAACCATATTATATAGCTTTACTAATTAATCAGCTGGAAATAGTTATAACTTAAGAGTCTGATTTTGTTTGAATGTAACTTACGTATTCTCTTCTTTTTCAATATAACTGGTCGTTGGCGTCACACTTGTTAAAAAAAAAATATGTTCTTTTTACTTGTTTATAGGTTTTTCCAATTTATGGTTTGGCAAGGCCTTTGCAAGTGAACAGAAAGGCACACACCTTGCTGTGAGAGAAGCATGTTTATGAAAGTTTTCATTAACTAACATGTAGCAACAGGCTGTCCCCAACTTACTAATAAGTTTTGTTGCATATAACCATTTTTGAGGCTGTTGTTCAGAAACAGGAATTCCTGTTCCCGTAGAAACAATGTTGTATATGAGCCCAACCCTCAAAAGTTTATTTAACCATATGTAACTAAAATAATACTAATAGGATCTAGGGTCACTCACAGGTGGCTCTGTCGCGGTGGTGGCGGCAGTCACAGAAGCGACAAGGCTGGAGGCAGAGAACAAGGGATGGTGGGCCCACCATCACTGCAGGTGGGGTCACAGCCACCAGCAACCTTCCTTCTGTGCCCCATATGTCCCTCTGCTCCACTCCGGCAAAGCAGCTCAGCAAGCCCCAGGATACCTCCCTCTGATGGTAACCCTTTCTCCAGGTCTGTCCACCCATTGCAGCCTCCCTTCCCCACCCCAGGCCACCGCTGGAACTCACGGAAAAAACAGGAGAGAGAGAAGAAAGATGGCGGCAAAATAGAAGGAAGTGGAATGAATCCCTCTCCACAGATGCATCAAGAATACACCAAAAGATGCAATAATTCCCACAGAGAACCAGCTGAACACCAGCAAACGACCTTGGACACCAGAAAGGACTGCAAAGTTCCTGACATAACTGGGACAAGCAACCTCTGAAATCTGGACTACTCCATCAGAAGTGAAGTAGGAGGCTCTGGGGAGGGCGCACTGAATCCAGGATGATAGACTACTAGGGAGTCCTCAGACACAGGGAAGATTAACTGCAGAGAACTCTCACAGAGACCTGTATCAGAGTCTAAGACCCAGCTTCATCCGACTGTCTGCAACTGCCAGTGCTGGACATCTCACAACAAACTACAAACAAGATAGGAACACAAACCCACCCATCAGCACACAGACTACCTAAAGCTGTATTGGCCTCACAGATACCCTAAAACACCACCTGACATGGCCCTGCTCATCAGAGAGAAAAGACACAGAGCCACACACCAGAAAGCAGACAGCAGACCCCCCCACCAGGAAGCCTACTCAAGACACTGGACAAACCCCACCACAGGGGGCAGAGGGCAGAAACAAGAGGAATTGCTACTAGGCAGCATAGGGAAAGGAGACAGCAAATCCTATAAATTAGACAAAAGGAGAAAACAAAGAAACATCATGCAGGCAAAGGAGCCAGAAAATAAGACCAAATAAATAAAGAGGAGATAGGAAAATTGCCTGAAAAACAATTCAGAGTAATGATAGTAAAGATGATCCAAAATCTCAATAACAAAATACAGAAAATACAAGAAACAGTTAATAAGGACTCAGAAGAACAAAAGAGCAAACAAATAGTAATGGCCAGCAAAATTAAAAATATTCTCGATGATATAAACAGCAGAATAACTGAGGCAGAAGAAAGAATAAGTGAGTTGGAATATAGAATGGGGGAAATAACTGCCACAGAGCAGGAAAGAGAAAAAAGAATAAAAAGAATGGAAGATAGTCTCAGAGACCTTGGTGACAACATTAAGCACACCAACATTCGGATCATAGGCATCCCAGAAGAAGAAGAAAAAAGAAAGGATCTGAGAAAATATTGGAAGAGGTTATAGTGGAAAACTTTCCCAGCACGGGAAAGGAAATAATTAATCAAGTCCAAGAAGCACAGAGAGTCCCATACAGAATAAACCCAAGGAGAAATACACCAAGGCACATAGTCATCAAACTAATGAAAATTAAACACAAAGAAAAAATATTAAAAGCAGCAAGAGAAAAGCAACAAATAACATAGAAGGGAAAACCCATAAGGATAACAGCTGATCTTTCTGCAGAAACTCTACAGGCCAGAGGGGAGTGGCAGGATATACTGAAAGTCCTGAAAGAGAAAAACCTGCAGCCAAGAATACTCTACCCAGCAAGAATCTCATTCAGATTCGATGGAGAAATCAAAAGCTTTGCAGACAAGCCTAAGTTAAGAGAATTCAGCACCACCAAACCAGCCTTACAACAATTGCTAAAGGAGCTTTTCTAAGTAGGAAACACAAGAGAAGGAAAAGACCTACAAAAACAAACCCAAAATAATTAAGAAAATGGTACTAGGAACACACATGTCAATAATCACCTTAAATGTAAATGGATTAACTGCTCCAACCAAAAGACACAGACTGGCTGAATGGATACAAAAACAAGACCCGTCTATATGCTGCCTACAAGAAACCCACTTCAGACCAAGGTACACATATAGACTGAAAGTAAAGGGATGGAAAAAGATATTCCATGCAAATGGAAGTCAAAAGAAAGCTGGAATGGCAATACTCATATCACACACATTAGACTTTAAAGACTATTACAAGAGACAAGGAAGGACACTACATACTGATCAAGGGATCCATCCAAAAAGAACATATAACAATTGTAAATATCTATGCACCCAACATAGGAGCACCTCAACACATAAGGCAAATGCTAACAGCCATAAAAGGGGACATCGACAGTAACACAAAACTAGTAGGAGACTTTAACACCCCACTTACATCAATGGACAGATCATCCAAACACAAAATAAATAAGGACACACAAGATTTAAATGACACATTAGATCATCTTGACATAATTGATATTTATAGGATATTCCATCCCAAAACTACAGAATACACTTTCTTCTCAAGTGCACACAGAACATTTTCCAGGCTAGATCACATCTTGGGTCACAAATCAAGCCTCGGTAAATTCAAGAAAATTGAAATCATATCAAGCATCTTCTCTGACAACAACGCCATGACACTAGATGTCAATTACAGGAAAAAAAAACTGTAAAAAATACAACCACATGGAGGCTGAACAATATGCTATTAAACAACCAGGAAATCACTAAAGAAATCAAAGAGGAAATCAAAAAATATCTAGACACAAATGACAATGAAAACACAACAACCCAAAACCTATGGGATGCAGCAAAAGCAGTTCTAAGAGGGACATTTATAGCAATACAGTCCTACCTCAAAAAACAAGAAAAATTTCGAATAAACAACCTAACCTTACACCTAAAACAATTAGAAAAAGAAAAGGAAACACCAAAGTGAGCAGAAGGAAAGAAATCATAAGGATCAGAGCAGAAATAAATGAAAAAGAGAGGAAGGAAGCAATAGCAAAGATCAATGAAACTAATAGCTGGTTCTTTGAGACGATGAACAAAATTGATAAACCACTAGCCAGACTCATCAGGAAAAAAAGGGAGAAGACACAAATCAACAGAATTAGAAATGAAAAAGGAGAAGTAACAATGGACATCACAGAAATACAAAAGATCATGAGAGACTACTACAAGCAACTATATGCCAATCAGTTGGATAACCTGGAAGAAATGGATAAATTCTTAGCAAAGTACAATCTTCCAAGACTGAACCAGAATGAAATAGAAAATATGAACAGACCCATCACAAGTACGGAAATTGAGATGGTGATTAAAAATCTCCCAACAAACAAAAGCCCAGGGCCAGATGGCTTCACAGGTGAAGTCTATCAAACATTTAGAGAAGAGCTAACACCTGTCCTTCTCAAACTCTTCCAAAATATTGCAGAAGGAGGAACATTCCCAAACTCATTCTATGAGGCCACCATCACCCTAACACCAAAACCAGACAAAGATGTCACAAAAAAAGAACATTACAGGCCAATATCACTGATAAATATAGATGCAGAAATCCTCAACACAATACTAGCTAACAGAATCCAACAGCACATTAAAAAGATCATACACCCTGATCAACTGGGGTTTATCCCTGGGAAGCTAGGATTCTTCAATATATGCAAATCAATCAATGTGATACATCATATCAACAAATTGAAGGATAAAAACCATATGATCATCTCAATAGATGCGGAAGAAGCTTTTGACAAAATTCAACATCCATTTATGATAAGAACTCTCCAGAAAATGGGCATAGAAGGAAATTGCCTCAACATAATAAAAGCCATATATGAGAAACCAAAAGCCAACATTGTTCTAAATGGTGAAAAACTGTCCTCTAAGAACAGAAACAAGACAAGGGTGCTCACCATTATTATTCAGCATAGTTTTGGAAGTTTCAGCCACAGCAATCAGAGAAGAAAAAGAAATAAAAGGAATCCAAATTGGAAAAGAAGAAGTAAAATTGTCACTCTTTGCAGATGACATGATATTATACATAGAAAACCCTAAAGACTCTACGAGGAAACTGCTAGCACTAATCGATGAGTTTAGTAAAGTAGCAGGATACAAAATTAATGTGCAGAAATCTCTTGCATTCCTATACACCAGCAACAAAAAAGCAGAAAGAGAAATTAAGGAAACTCTCCCATTTACCATTGCAACAAAAAGAATAAAATACCTAGGAATAAACCTGCCTAAGGAGGCAAAAGACCTGTATGCAGAAAATTATAAGACACTGATGAAAGAAATCAAAGACAATACAAACAGATGGAGGGACATACCATGTTGTTGGATTGGAAGAATCAACATTGTGAAAATGTCTGTACTACCCAAAGCAATTTACAGATTCAACATATTCCCTATCAAATTACCAATGGTATTTTTCACAGAACTAGAACAAGAATTCTTACGATTTGTATGGAAACACCAAAGACCCCGAATAGCAAAAGCAATCTTGAGAAGGAAAGACGGGGCTGGTGGAATTAGGCTTCCTGACTTCAAACTGTACTACAAGGCCATAGTGATCAAGATAGTATGGTACTGGCACAAAAATAGAAAGAAAGATCAATGGAACAGAATAGAAAACCCAGAGGTAAACGCAAGCACATATGGACACCTTATCTTTGACAAAGGAGGCAAGAATATACAATGGAAAAAAGACAGCCTCTTCAATAAGTGGTGCTGGGAAAATTGGACAGCAACATGGGAAAGAATGCAATTAGAACACTTCCTAATAACATACAGAAAAATAAACTCCAAATGGATTAAAGACCTAAATGTAAGGCCAGACAGTATAAAACTCCTAGAGGAAAACATAGGCAGAACACTCTACAACATACATAAAAGCAAGATCCTTTTTTACCCACCTCTTAGAATCATGGAAATAAAATCAAGAATAAACAATTGGGACCTAATGAAACTTAAAAGCTTTTGCACAGTGAAAGAAACCATAAACAAGTCAAGAAGACAACCTTCAGAATGGGAGAAAATACTTGCCAATGAAGCAACAGACAAAGGATTAATCTCCAAGATATACAAGCAGCTCATGCAGCTTAATACCAAAAAAGCAAATAACCCAATCCACAAATGGGCAGAAGACCTAAATAGACATTTCTCCAAAGAAGACATGCAGATGGCTAACAAACACATGAAAAGATGCTCAACATCACTCATCATCAGAGAAATGCAAGTCAAAGCCACAATGAGGTATCACCTCACACTGGTCAGAATGGCCATCATCAAAACATCTAGAAACAAGAAATGTTGGAGAGGGTGTGGAGAAAAGGGAACTCTCCTGCACTGTTGGTGGGAATGTAAGTTGGTACAGCCACTATGGAGAAGAGTATGGAGGTTCCTTAAAAAACTAAAAGTAGAACTACCATATGACCCAGCAATCCCACTACTGGGCATATACCCAGAGAAAACCATAATCCCAAAAGAAACATGTACCATAATGTTTATTGCAGCACTATTTACAATAGCCAGGACATGGAAGCAACCTAAATGCCCATCAACAAATGAACGGATAAAGATGTGGTGCATATATACAACGGAATATTACTCAGCCATAAAAAGGAATGAGATGGAGCTACATGTAATGAGGTGGATAGACGTCGAGTCTGTCATACAGAGTGAAGTAAACCAGAAAGAGAAAAACAAATACTGTATGCTAACTCATATATACGGAATCTAAAAAAAATAAGAAGATGGTACTGATGAACCCAGTGACAGGGCAAGAATAAGGATGCAGATGCAGAGAATGGACTGGAGGACACGGGGTTGGCAGGGCAAGGGGCGAAGGGGAATCTTGGATGAAGTGAGAGAGTAGCATAGACATATATACACTACCAACCGTAAAATAGGTAGCTAGTGGGAGGTTGCTGTATAACAAAGGGAGATCAACTCGATGATGGGTCATGCCTTAGAGGGCCAGGGGCAGGAGAGCGGGAGGGAGTCGCGGGAGGGAGGGGATATGGGAATATATGTATAAATACAGCTGATTCACTTTGGTGTACCTCAAAAGCTGGTACAAAGAGTGTAAAGCAATTATATTCCAATAAAGAGCTTAAAAAAATAATAATACTAATAGAGTCTCTAGATCCTTTTGCCTGAGTCCAGATCTCTGAGGCCCTGTAAACCTGGCAGTAAACAGAGTGAGATGTAAGCAGCTTCATACAACAGTTCCCCTAGAAGCACAGGGAGAATTTTCTCAAACCATGTATGAGGAGAGCAGGCCAAAGGCTTTCCCACTGGTTTTTAATTCGGTTCTCTAGTCAGGGTGAAATGCATAAAGAATAGGATCTTGAAGAAGGGATATGCTGGGAATTAAATGGGAATCTGAATTATTTAAAAGTCTTAATTGTGTTTTATGTGTACACCTTTAAAATTGGTATGATAGTGAGAAAAAGAAAAGAAAAAATGGAAATTCTTGGAATCAAATTAATACTGTTAAAAAAAGCTGTGACCACAAAAAATTACTTAATCTCTCTACTCACTAGGCCTACTTCCACAGTACAGTGTGAGGCATTGAATAAAATATTTTCAAACTGTTTTTTTTTCCAACTTTAAAATGTTGTATTTCTGCCATAGTAGTGTCAGTAATGAGTAAAATGTGGTGGGAATGGAGCCAACAAATGGTCAGGTGATGTCTTGGCCCCTCCTATGCATTGTATGATGCTTTGTGACATCATTATAGTGAATAATAATAATAGTAATAAACATGACTATAGTTACTAAGAGTATCAAAATGGTACCTAGTAGAGCAATAGTTCTCAGACTTGGCTAATCATCAGAATCACTTGGGGTGATTTAAAAATATTGATGTTCTTAGATCCCGCCTCAAATCAGAATCTTTGCAGGTGCAAGCCTTCCTGTTTATAACATAGTCTCCTGTGTGATTCTGATGACTGTTTAGGTAGGGAACCATCATGGTAGATGTCCTCAGTGAATTGAAATTTGAATTTAGCATGATTTGCAGTTTTCATAACAAAGTTTTTGGATAGAGGAGTCCTTAAAACTGGTTTGTTTTCCAGTATTTTTCACATTCTTTCTGAAGTCTCATTTAAACATAAACCTGCAGAGTAAACTGTTTCCTCTTAAAGGTATATTTTAACTGAAAAGTCCTAATTTTTAGAATCTGGCATAATAGAATTTTCTTGTTTAAATGTTCATTGGGAATATTCAGGATTTAATTATCCTTTCTTATAGATTATGAACAAAGGGCATATAGCAAATGACAATCTCCTGCCTAAAGAGACTTAAAGCAAAATAGAGGCTAAAATTGCTAGGATTTATTTGTTATATGCAAAAATATTTATGACATTGTGAAGTTTTATTTATACTGGGTATATATTTTAAGTTGATTTTTAAAACAGCTCCAGATAACTCATGGAAAGAACCTTTATTATATTTCTATGTCCTACATGTTGTTTTTCCCTGTTCATACCAGTGTATATAGAATTACAAAATAAGTTTGAATATATGTATTATGAAATATATTCATTTTAATCTTTAAGCAAAGGGTTAATGTTTCACATACTATTTGTAAATTAACTGTATTCACTGATATTCAGTTACATTTTTTATATATCTGTATGTTCTTATTTTCTTGGTATGTAAAAAATTGTCATTGATTGAAAATTTTAGTTGACTTAGTGGAAATAGCACTTGAAGGTAAGATATTATACAGATACCACAATGTAATAAAGACAGTTTTCTAAGAGTTGCATGTAACAATACTGGCATTTTTGACTCAAAGATTCTATTAAATTGTAAGGAATTGAAAATTTTGGTGGAGTTTATCACTTCGTTAGTAACTTGATATCATTCTTAAAGTAAGTAGCCATAGAAATAAATGAAAAATGTTCTACTGTTCTTTGTCACTTTTTAAAATCACTGTCACCCTTCCTACTTTGTACTATGTTTCTGTTCTACTCATGGCTTTTCCCTGGTGGTTATCATCCAACTCATCTTTGGGGCACCATTTTAATTCACAGAATGGTGACTGCCCTGTGAAAGGTGTGCTCAAGGTGTTCTTTATGTTACTCCATACGTTACATGTCTTGTCTCTGTGTTTCCAAGGCACACGAAATATGACATAGCTGAGACTCTTAAAAACAGTGCATAATAAAAAAGAGCTAGGAGGGGACAATACCATAGAGGCTCAGATAGTGAGGGTCTAATTTGATGTTGGCAGGGTGAGATGTTGACAGGGTCTCCTTTTTTTACAACTATATCCATGGCTGTGGAATCACAGGAAGGTCCTGAGTGTGTATTTTGGATTTGTCCTCATATTTCAGAATGCCTCATTTGTGTATACCAGTGTCTCAGCTGTTGCAGACTTTGTAATGAATTAGTATTGGACTCAGAAATTGAGTTTCTGCCAGAGGATTCTGGCAGTGAACATTCTCCTATAACAACAGACGAGTGATAGCAGTAGAAATGCCAGGGGACTTCACAATAGCATGTCTCAGGATTCAGTGTAATGGCTTAACTTCAGCATAAAGATGATCAGAGCAAAAGCAGCTTATTGTTCCACTCTGGTGAGTGGTCTGTTAGATGCCAGTATGTAAATGAAGATAATTACAGGAGAGTGCCAAAATGTGTCCTCCATGAGAAAGTGTGCAGTTCTTAAATAGATCATTCTGCAATCATAAGAAGCCTTTGCAGGGGGCAACAAAATCCCCCTTCTATAAAAGGTTTAATATCTTTTGAGACATTGGGAGAAGAGTGCCATTTTGAGCAAAGGCCAATTGGGATTTCTCCAAGATTGCAAAGTATCTTCCCAGTGTGACCCTCAGAAATAAAGTTTTAATTTCCAGTTTTAACCATCCATCTTTCTATAAGCATTCTTTCATATGCTTCTTTTCTGATAACAAGCCAAAATGATTAATTTAAAGAGGAGAAACATTAAATTGGAAAGTGTATTTCTTAAAATGTATGGTTAAACAGCTTACTCCTTTGGGCAGAAGCTTTATATATTAAAAAACGTTAGCCACTTTTGAAACAAATTTTAGTACATGCTCTGTCACAGGAAAAGGTAACTAAGTCCTTATCAGTCCTATAAGTTATTTGCTTTTTATAAGCCTTTTCTCTTACCTTATAGAAAAATTGCTTCTGGAATGCAATGGCATTAGTTTTTCATATTTCAAAATACAATCTTCCTTCTTAATTACCAACCACATGGAGTTCACCCCATGTGGGATTTTTATGTTTTTTAATGAAGAGTTCTTTCTCACACTATTTTCATGTACCATATTGTGGATAATTCACTTTAAAGGCAGAGCATGACCAATGAAGTTTAGTGATCTATGTCATATAGTGTGTGACATAATGAAAAAACAAAAAAACTAAAAGCAACACTATTAGGTAATTGTTTACTTGTCAGTGATTAAATGGCAAACTCTGAGACAACAAGCTTGTCCTGTCCATATTTTATCTCTATTGTCTAACGAAGAGTAAAGACTTAATAAATATTAGTTGAGTGAGTGAAATATCTGGTACAGTGGCCCATCCAATTCACTGATTTTAGGTGAGACTACAAAAATATCTACATTTGTTTAGATGTTGGATATGTTTTTTCAAACACCAGTTTCTAATAAGGGAAGGAAAGCAAATGAAAGTGAAGTATTTTTGCCTGTTAGTTTAAAAAGACTAAAAAGGAGTGATAATGCACAGTATTGTTGAGCCTGATGGATGGACATTCCCATACACTGTGGTGGGATTGCAAATGGGTACCACCATTCTGGGGAAGCATGATAATGTGTCAGAATTTACTGTCTGAGTATGATTTGACCCCAAAATTAAACTTTTGAGAGCTAATTGAGAGACTGAATTACAAGGAAGTTCATGGCAGTGTTACTTGAAATGGCAAAAATTGAAAAAGTGTAAATATCAATCAAAGGAGAATTACAATAAATGAAAATGAGCTTTCTAAGAATTGGAAATAATGGTGTGCTTTGCAAGATTTGAAGTTTTTTGAAATTCCAAACAGCTGTATCATTTTTGCCTAAGTAAATTATTCTTTCACAGAGTTTTCCTTTATGGGTACGTGGACATTGGTAAATATTAAAAAGGTTTCAATAGAATTCTAATTTTGTGAGTAAGTGAATCTAGAACATGAAAAATACTTGTGTTTTTATGTTAGCACATTCTTAAACTGAATGACAAAAAATACCCATGTGTGTAGATTCTTTTTCTAGACAATGATTAAAAGGCAGTTTAGAGAATGATTTCCTTTTCTACCTAAACAATCTCCCTAAAATAATTGAAGGACTCTAACTGAAGAAAGTGAGATAAAGCTTTTATGATAATCAATAGTAATTTTTTTTTTAGATTTTGACTTTTAAAAAAATGAAAGAGATAATGTGGAAAAGTCATGGATAAAATTTTTTAATGTAACTTGATAAAGAAAAAGAAGTCTTATTTATGCTAATTTCAGTGTTGTAGATCACACGTCCATCCTCCAGCCATCATGTGAAGGTCTGAAGGGGACTTACCATGTGCAAGGCACAGTGACTATTCCTGGAGGGAATGCTAGGTTTCTTCCCTTAGCATACAAGTTACATCTCAAATATTTGGAGCCAGCTAAGCGCTTCATGTCTTTTACAAGTTTAGAAATGTCTAAAGAAACATGCTTTTCAATTAAATATCTTTTGAGTGATAAGGTGCATGCCATTGTACTGTGCATTCTTGGAAACATAAAGATTCTTTAGAAACATTTCCATCCATTAAGAAGCTTACAGTACTAGATATTAAGGGTAATTGAATGTATTTACCCAACAAGTAAGATTGTCAGAGGAGTTAGGTTTTTAAAGAGAAATGCTGCTTTTGCTAAAGCAAAAGACTTGCTTTAGCAGAGACTTGCTCCTTGGGCTTGGATTTTATGTGTATCTTCACTAAGTAGGCCATTGACCAGAGTTTGTTGGAGAAACAATTTTTTTCTTGCAGCCTTCCTAGTCTTAAGTCTTACTGTGGCAGTGGAACTCAGCTAGAGAGTGAAAGGAAAACAATAGAGGGATAGTCACCTTTAGGAACTTTATTTCTTATCATTTCCTACAAGCAGGAAACCTTTCTGGGCCCCTCCTTCCTCCTGGTTCTTGAACTGTTTTTACCAAGGGGTGCTATTTCCTACATGGATATTTATACATTTTAAATTTATACATATGCTTTAATGTCATTATTACAGACAATTAAATATGAGAAATGATTTTTAAATCAGAGATGTACTATAACTTCTTTGATAGAGTTAAATTTTAGAAACTCAGGGAGCTTGAGAAAAATTTTAAGGCAAAAGCCCAGAAGATCTCATGAAAATACATAGATGTATAATTATTGATGTATTAAGGTGATGGCTTTTATCACCATTAGTTTACATTTTATTTTGTTCTAAAGAACACTTGTATGCACATTATAATGTCAATGACTGCATTTCCACTACTGAAGAGAATCTAACCTAAACTTGGTAATAGCTGGAACACAAAACAGAAATACCCTCACAAAATGGGTTCCTCTCTGAAGTGAATTTGTCCAAAATCTCCAAAAACTGTCTTTGTGAATTAGCTTCATAATGTATTACAGAGGCATATATATGTTTCATAATTTGCATTGTGAATAACATAGCCTAAAAACACAAAATTCCAACTGTTTTCTTAATATAAATATATTCCTTCTTCCATTCATTGATCAATATTTTTTGAATAATCATAACACTTCATCAGCAGTTGGTTGTTGATGACTACCATTTCCTCTTTCCAGTGAGTTTTACGTTTCACTCTTTAGATTGCACTGCAATACTGGTCAGTGGCAAGTTGTTGGGAAGAAGGCATTTGTTCAGAATTCATCATCGATAGGGATGAGGTCATACAGAAACTTGGAATGGGGCTGGGATTAGAACTTGGAATTTCTGTGGCCTCTTTGGCAACTCTGCCATTTTGTTGCTAAGAACACTAATTTTAGCTGTAGGGGCTTTCCTTTAGAGGTTCTGAACCCACTGTGTCTGCACCGGAACTAATCAAGGCCTCTCTCATTTCAAATGGTTTTGCTCTCACTATCTCTTTCCTCCTCTGGGGCTGGCCTAGTTAGCTTCTGGGTTAGTATACAGAGGCTCTCTGCTTCAAGGCTCTTACCTTTAGATCTCCTATAGCATTTCCTCCCCTTGGTGCCAAGCAGGGTCATAATCTTTGCCTCAGGGTTCCTGGCTGCTGATCCTCATCCTTGCTAAGGGGAGGGTAAATAGAGAACAGAAGTTTTGCATTTTTCTTATCTGTGTCTTGATTGCAGGCAGCTAAAATAGGAACTCTAAAAGAAAGGTTTCCTCTTCTTTGCTTGGTCTGGCTGTTTTGAAAACCTGTGCACTTACTTTTTCTTTGGATGGTCCACCTCATCCTTTTGTGATGCCTTAGTGGTCATATGAGCATTCTTTCTCACAGAAAAGCAGCCCAGACCCTCAACTCACTCCCCTAACTAACCTGTAAAATATAAAGATGACTTCATTACTTATTAGAACTAAAAAATATTACCTCTGATGAGATGAATAGTATTTGTCCTTCAAAGAAAAACTTGGTATAAAAAAGTTCCAGTATCTTGGCAACACTTTCTGAAATACTAACTTATCTAGCTAGGGTTGCCAGATTTAGCAAGGAAAAAATACAAATAAATTCAAATTTAACCAGGCATCTTCTGTTTTATCTGGCAATCCTACTTCTGAATCCATGAGAACATAGTACCTATTGTTTCATGCTTGTTTTGTGTTTGGCTGTGATAGAAGATGATTATTAAAATTTTTTGCCTTCTTCTCTGTAACTAACATCCTGAATCAAGTGCTTAATAACTTCAAAGACACTGTCTTTTAAGGCTAGTAAATTCCCTTTAGTATTTTAAGCTTATATGGCTAATTCTCCTCATGAAAAATATGGAAAAGTAAAACAATTTGAATTGGATCTTGGAATTCTTTGTGTTGTTCTAGTTGACATAACTAGCTATACTGCTAGTGACTCAGAATTTATTTTGTTCTTTTTATGCCCCAAGCAGTTTCTTACTTAAGTCTTTTACTGTATGAAAGTCTCTTCAATGAGATACTCTTCCTGACCACCCTTCATGGAAAGGGCAAGAAATCAGCCAGATAGTTCTTCGAATCTCTTACGCCATTTCAAGGATATGTGAAGCAGCTTGGACGTATAACCTAACTACTTGGAGTGAGCTTCAGTATACACATCTACAATAAAGGAGGGTGTTAGAGAAGGAAGTGAGATAGCGGGCACTAGGATCTGGAAGGATAGTTGGCATGTAATGAGTACTTAAGAAGCATTTGTTCTCCCTTTCTTCCTTTTTATTTTGGCTGAGCCCCCATAGCCACTTTTGTACCTGCTTTTCATGACATACAGCACACCTGCTTTGCACTGTGGTTATATTGAATATAGTTTTATCTTTCCTACTCTACTAAAAGATCCTTGAGGGCAGGTGATTGGTAGCACAGGACACATTGTGTATGTGTATGTTCATGCGGGTGTGCTTATTCAGACCTGGAGGAGGTGAGGGTGTAGCTCAACAGTACATTCATAAAGTTATAAATCCTCTCACTCAGGCTCAGAGGAGACAACTTTGTAAAATATAATAGAACACAAAGCTGATAAGATATTCTTTCTATCCAATGGGACATTTTTCTGCTTGAATAGATTGCAGAGAACTAAATAAATATTGAGCTAAAGTTTCAGGAATTACAGTAAGCCAGGCCCATTAGTTGAAATGCACATATCTATTTAGCAAAGTCACTATAAAGCTAAAAACCAGGAGTCAGTCTCAGTTGACCAGTACTTATATTGATACATGGAAGAACTGATATCCACTGGAGGAATTATATGATTTCAAAAGTCTTCATTTGAAATAATACTACTTTATCCTTTACTCTTTAAAATATTTGCAAATACATTATCTTCTCTGATTTGAAAAATCAGAGTATTATTAAGTATTATTAACTGCATTTAGTAGATGAAACAGTTAAGGCTTGGTGTGAGCTTAAGTAGTCTTAAGTTCATCAATGAATAAAAGGCAAAAAGATATCTTCTGAAATCTAGTCAATACTATTACATCATACTTTCTTTCCTGATTGCAAATGGGAGGTTTTGAATAGTCAGGAAAATGGTAGCAGCATCACAGATGTATTTTTTAATTTTGCCGTCTTTTAAAAACTGAAAATAACTGTTAGGATGCAAAATAACATTACATACGTGATAAGTGACTTGTTCTCTTCTACTTGATATAATTGGAGGTGCCAGGGCTTTTGGCCAGGTTAAGTGTTTAAGAAGATTCTGATTGGCTAGTGATGATACTAAGTTACAGCAGTGGAAAAGTAGACAGTTCTTTATTCACTTCTGGAGGCAGCATTCCAGAAGACGTCCATGTATCTACATGTCATCAGTGTATGTGGAAGCACATACTCTAACATCTTAAATATCTGGTTTTACTTTACAGGCTGTATTTCTCAGAACAATGATAGAAAAGCTTCCTGACTTTTGTTTCTCCTGCAGTTTCAATCTCTCATTCTCCGTAACCACACTCCCTTTTTTCCTGAATTCATTGAGACCATCCAGCATGAACTCTTTCCTCTTCCTACCTGTGCAGAGAAATTACCTCTCATCCCTTTTCTCAGCCTGTCTCAGGGAATGATGCATTTCTTCTCCCCACGAGACTATCTCCTGTGCCTGCTTCTTGATTGAGCCTCTGTCTCCTCTAATAACTTTTTTTTTTTGCTTTAATGGGTTTATTGCAGGAATTGCCCAAGTAAGTGTAAACTTTCATGAGTCATACTGTTAAGCTTTTAGTAAAAACAAGTCATTAAATTTCATTTAGCCAACGTTGGTTGCGTGTAAAGTTTTGCTCAAGTTACTTTTCTTAGGCGGGGGTACGTGGAGGACATCAGCAGCCTGATACTATGAAGGGTGCTGGGGATTTTGGGGAGTAAAATATACATAAAACTTAGCATTTTAATCATTTTTAAGTGTACAGTTCAATGGCAGTAAGTATATTCACATTGTTATGTAACCATCACCACTATGCATCTCTAGAACTTTTTTAAAATTAATTTTTATTGGAGTATAGTCACTTTACAATGTTGTGTTAGCTTCTACTGCACAGCAAAATGAATCAGCCATACATATACATATATGCCCTACCTTTTGGACTTCCCTCCCATTTAGAACACTCCCTAACACCATACACAAAAATAAACTCAAAATGGATTAAAGACAATGTAAGGCCAGACACTATAAAACTCTTACAGGAAAACATGGGCAGAACTCTCTTTGACATAAATCACAGCAAGATGGTTTTGACCCACCTCCAAGAGTAATGGAAATAAAAACAAAAATAAACAAATGAGACCTAATGAAACTGAAAAGCTTTTGCACAGCAGAGGAAACCATAAACAAGATGAAGAGACAACCCTCAGAATGGGAGAAAATATTTGCAAATGAGGCAACTAAGAAAGGATTATTCCTCAAAATATACAAGCAGCTCATGCAGCTCAGTATCAAACAACCCAATCAAAAAATGGATGGAAGACCTAAATACACATTTCTCCAAAGAAGACATACAGATGGCCAAAAAACATATGAAAAGATGCTCTACATCACTAATTATTAGAAAAATGCAAATCAAAAGTACAATGAGATATCACCTCATACCGGTCAGAATGGCCATCATCAAAAAACCTACAAACAGTAAATGCTGGAGAGGGTGTGGAGAAGGGGGAACCCTTATACACTGTTGGTGGGAATGTGAATGGATACAGCCACTGTGGAGAAGAGTATGGAGATTCCTTAAAAAACTAAAAATAGAACTACCATATGACCCAGCAATCCCACTACTGGGCATATACCCAGAGAAAACCATAATTCAAAAAGACACATGCAGCCCAATATTCATAGCAGTACTATTTACAATAGCCAGGACATGGAAGCAACCTAAATGCCCATCAACAGCTGAATGGATAAAGAAGATGTGGTATGTATATAAAATGAAATATTACTCAGCGATGAAAAGGAAAGAAATTGGGTCATTTGTAGAGACGTGGATGGACCTAGAGACTGTCATACAGAGTGAAATAAGTCCGAAAGAGAAAAAAAAATACTGTATGTTAACGCATAAATGGGAATCTAGAAAAATAGTATAGATGACCCTATTTGCAAAACAGAGATAGAGACACAGACATAGAGAACAAATGTATGGATACCAAAGGGGAAAGGGGTGGGAAGAATTGGGAGATTGGGATTGACACATGTACACTATTGATACTGTGTATAAAATAGACAACTGATGGGAATATACTGTATAGCACAGGGAGCTCTACTTAATCTTCTAGTGACTTTCTCAATTCTCTTATCTTTGTTGTAGCTTCGATTTCTCCTGACTAGCTCATTATCAAGTTTTCTTTATTTGAAACAAACAAAAAACAAACAAAACCTCTCATACATAGTTCTCTTTTATTTTGGTCTTCACAGAATTTATCAAAAGAATTGTTTGCACTCATGGCCATGATTTTCCATCATTGATTCCCCAGTAACTCGCTGCAGTCTAACTTCTGCTTTAATGTTCTTTGGGAACTGATATCCAGTAAGTCACATGCAACTATCAGATCAACGAGAACTTTCATTACTCCTTAGTCTCTTTGAGGTTTTGGTGTTTGAGAACATTATTCATCTTCTCCCTTCACAATACTTTTGTTTTTATTTGTTCCTTTTTAATTTTTTTCCAGCTTCCTTTAGGTATATCAACTCAGCTTCCTAGAGCTGACACCACAGTTCTTTTATTTAAATACATAACAGCTTTGATGAAATATAATTTACATGCTATAATTTACCCTTTTTAAAGTGTAAAATTCAGTGGCGTTTGGTATATTCACAAAGTTGTACAACCATCACCACTATCTAAATTCAGAATATTTTCACCACTCTACAAAGAAACTCCATACTTATTAGCAGTCACTCTCCATTCTCCCTCTAGCCCCTGGCAACCACTAATTTACTTTTTGTCTCTATGGATTTGCCTAATCTAGGCATTTCATATAAATGAACCCTGCATATGTAGTCTTTGTGATTTCCTTCACTTAGCATAATGTTTTCAAGCTTCATCCATGTTGTAGAAACCTTTTAGGGTTGAATATCATTCCACTATTTGGATAGACTACATTTTGTTTATTCGTTCATTAGTTAATGGACCCTTAGGTTTTTTCCATCTTTTGGCTCTTATGAATAAAGCTGTTATGTACAACTGTTGGTGTGTACATATGTTTTCGTTTCTCTTGGGTATATACCTGGTTGTGGAATTATTGGGTTATATGGCAATTCTGTGTTCAACACTTTCTAGAAGTCTTCTTGACTTCCATTGCTGTGCTCTCCTTACCATTCATTCTTTTTGCCACTTGTTTAGTTATACTCATTAATTAGTCTTCCTTTTGCACTATTTTCTCATCTTCTCTAAACAAAATGTACATAGATATTCTGCAAATTTTGGTCCTGTCTCTTCTTTCTTCATTCTCTTTACCAGCAGCCTAATTATCTCCCTTTGTCTTAACTACCATCTATCTCTTACTTTCGGGAATTTGTTGTCAGCTTGATCACTCTCAACATAGAGCTCAACATTATTAGTAACTACTAAACAAACCTTTGATTGGTTATCCTGCCAACAGGTAAACAGTGTCATCTTCTTTCCAAAGCCTGTGTTTCATAGTCTCATTTCCCCTTTTCCAATAGTGACACAACTATACTTGACCTTTGACTTAAATGTTTGAAGTCATCATTTACCCCCTTCCTAGATTTTACCCTAAACCCAGTTTCTAAATCCTGCCAGTTCTACTTTGACAGTTCCTCTTGTGGTTCTTGTTTTCAACTAAAGTGTTTCTTATTATTCTTATTATCTATCTCTTTTTTTGTTTGTTTTTGTTTTTTTGTTTTTTTTCATCTTTATTGGAGTATAATTGTTGTACAGTATTGTGTGAGTTTCTGATGTACAGCAGAGTGAACCAGCTGTATGTGTACATATATCCCCATATCCCCTCTCTCTTGAGCCTCCCTCCCATCCTCACTATCCCACCCCTTTAGGTCTTCACAAAGCATGGAGTGATCTCCCTGTGCTCTGTAGCAACTTCCCACTAGCTATCTATTTTACACTTGGTAGTGTGTATATGTCAGTGCTACGCTCTCACTACATCCCAGCTTCCCTTTCCCACCCCTCCCCGCCGGGTCTTAAGTCCATTCTCTACATCTGCATCTCTATTTCTGACCTGCCACTAGTTTCATCAGTACCATTTTTCTAGATTCCATATATATGCGTTAGCATACAGTATTTGTTTATTATCTCTTATTTAGGCAGTTACACATACCTTTTAACTGGTCTTTTCTACCTCGTATCTTTCCTCATTCTCTTCATCACTTCTCATCTGCCCTTCATAACATGACTTCAATATTGACCTGGTGCAGACTCATCCCATCATTTCCAGATTCAGCAACATTTGCCCTTACATGTTAAATAATATCATTTCTTTGCCGTTTATTATTTAATTATACTCATTAATTAGCTCCAGCCAACCTTCCCATAAGGTAACACTCCTAAATTAAGCACATGTTCTATCCAAGAGCAATAATTTTTTTTTTACTGTGTATGACCGTACATGTTCTCTGCTTGTATTTAACATGGTCACTTTCTGTCATCTCCAAAAGATGAACTATTTCTCATGTAAGTTCAGCCCAAATATTGTTATATCCCCATAAAGGTTTTATCTGCTCTCCCCAATTGAAAATAATTTCTTCTACCTATGAATTCCTGAAATGCTTTAAAAACATCTTTATGGCCTTTTGACATTACACTACATGTTTCTTATTAGACAGTGAGCTCTTTGATAATGAAAACAATGTCACATCACCCCCTACCTCTGCAGTCATGCAATGCTTATTAGTTCTTTGCTTGGTACATGGGACACACTTGCAAAAAAATTTTTGAATGACAAATAATGTTTGATGTATTTTATTCTTACAAGTATTTTCCTAAATGCTACCTCTTTTGTAATCTTACTTTTAAATTGCAAAGGAAATCCAGAATACAGGATTCAAATAATAGTTTACTTTTAAGTATTATACTATAATTTAGTAGCATGTATTTTCAGTTAATCTCTAATATGCAATTTAAAATTATAACAATATAGCAGTAATGAGTCTTCAATCCATATCCAAACAAAAGATGATATTGGCCTCATAATGAGAAAAAAAAAGTGATGGTATGTGAGAAACACAAAATAAATCAAAAGTACATTTGGAAAAAAATAAAATATTTTATAGCAGAAAGAGAAATAACTGAGAGAATACACATAAACTATTGTAGTTCCTGGAACATCTACCATGGAAAAGAGATGTTGTAAAACTATTAATTTCAATAAAATTAGTTCCAATTCATCTTTACCTTTCATATTTGGGAATTTTTAAGTTGGACAGAATTCCATAATATGTAAACAAGAGTTACATTTAGTATTGCTATAGGTGGTGTTAGTGTTCCTTATGTGTTTTATTAGCAATGTGTTATCATTAGCAGCAGAATAATGGAGGAAATAGAGATATGAATACCACACTACTTGGTTTTATTTACTGCAGCCTGTGGAATGCCAGCTCAGAGGACGAGAATGTGTTCATTCCATTAAACTGAGTGTATGATTCAAGACCTGAAAAAACAAAACCTGTCTTAGCCATTAGTTACCATTAACTCACAGGCTTGTTTTATGCAAGGGTGTCTCAGCTCATCTGGGAGTTTGGAGCCATACTGGAACATACTGAGTAATGGGTTTGGACTTGAACCTTGAGGACTTTGTTAGAACTTCGGAGGATGACTTGTGGATCCATTCCATAACATATTCAATACCTTGATTTTCTCTTCTTTGGATCTACATCATGAATGCTTAGCCGATATAGCCTGACATTTAATTGGTACATAGGATGCTTTACAATTAATTACTCACCCTCATTATAGTGTCATAAAATAAACAATCATAGCCTCTCAGTTTGGCCTCCATAATGGTATGCAATATAAGCATAAGGTATCCACACATTTATTCTTAAACTTTATGTAAAATATACCATAACACAAAAATAAAAATTATTTTAAAAAATATTTTCTAGTAATTAGCATTTTTCTCCCAACAAACAGTCTAATTTTGTATCAGACATGATAAAATGAAAGGTCAAGCGCTACAGAAGCATAATTTCACTCTGATAGATTGCTGTTTGAAAATAGGTTATGACAATTAGATGATTAATTTTCTTCTATTAAATAGCATTATGAGACTTCAGATTACATTTATGAGTATATTCTCTTTAGTGGGGGCATAATGGGAGGAAGACGGAACAGAATAGGAATTTGTATCCTTTGCTGGTGGATCTGAAGTACTGATTATCAGCCACACTTGTGAAAATAATTTAAAAGTGAAATTCTGTTTGAAAACTTATTTGCTTAGTATTGGAAGTAACATTTTAAAGATGTTATGTGTTAAAGGTTAAAATATGTGAGTAGGAGGAGCAAAATTCTGGGTATCCTGCTGGCAAAATTTTTTTGGTTCTGGTTATCTGCAAAGTGTACACCCCTTGTCAGTTTAAGTAGGGAGTGCCTGTGTAAACATTCTTGTTTAGCCTGTTCCACATAATCGTTTCTTGTATCATATTTCTTCTGACCTCGCTATCTGAAACCAATTACAGGAGATCCATTTGGGCTGCATCTATTTTCATAAGAAGCCTAGGCAGCAGTGTTTTTCTCTGAGATGAATATCAACATCAAATATGCTTCTGAGTGCTTTGTTATTTATGTTTCAGAGAGATTTTGTAGCCTTCAGCTCTCAAGAATGTGTCACGCTGTGCTGTTTATACATTGAAGATATTAATGGGCGTAGATGTCATTTTTCATTTTAATGTCTCAAATGCAACAGGCGGATAGGTTAAGCATTCCTATTTTTATGGGGAGAGAGATGAGTGATGTCTGTTTTTTTCCAAAATATACATATATTTACTTTGAAAAAAAAGTTATTTATAAACCTGAGAGTACTTAACATATTTGGTTTCACTGGGTGTTTCTGAGCTATTCTCAAACAACTTTAGTTCTGGTGAAAGTTTTCAGCATTCTTCAAGAAGGAAAAAAAGTATTGATCTGGCAGGTTACAAAGTTTTTTCACTCTTAGTTCTCATAATCACCCACTCATGAGAATTACTCTTTGTTTAAGAGGTTCCTAGCTAACATAAAGTTACTACTTGTTTAGAAGGGTTATATGCTTCAACTTTGCTTCACAAAATTTTTGTTTGTTTGAAGTTACATAGCAACTATTAGGAATGATATTTGCAATAAATATTTTATAGCAAAATGCACTGAATTCTGGAAAACATGTACATTCCCACATCTCTGCAGCATAACAAAAAGTATACCTTTATTTTAAAGATTTGTATTCATCTTTTCAAAATATTTTAATTTAATCTGATTCTAATTTTTAAAGTGTTCCTGTCTTAATTTTCTTTAGCTTTACTAAAGTTAGATAACTTCATTAAGTGAAGTGCACCCCTAATTCAAAACAAATGTGTTTTTGGAAACTAGATATGGCTTGGCTGTCTTAGAAGCCTTTCTGGTTATTCATTTGCATCAGGCTCAACCATTATTAAAGGAGATTTTGCAAACATCTTTTGCCTTTTGTTCTAAATTAGTTTTTTGTTTGTTTGTTTTGGTTTGGTTTTGGCTTTTTGTGGGTTTCTTTTTGTTTGATTTTTGTTTTGCAGATGGTGATTATATAAATACATAAATTGCTCATAGAACTTTATGAATAGACCTCTTCTATTTACCAATTGAAGTGGCCAAGCAGTTTTCAAATTAATATTTTATATAATCTGACACCTAACACCTTATATTGATGGCAGTATTTTATCTCATAATCTTTCATCATTTGAGTAGCTACAATAATAAATTACAAAGATGAACTAAATGTCTCTGAGCATTTGTTTATTGACATTCAGTCCTAAAATGTTATCCAGAATACTGGAAATAAAAGTGTCATGTGATGCCTGCAGTTAGAATGCAAACTGCCAAAGATTTCTGCTTGTGAGTTTTAAATCATTCCTGATCTCTTGGAATTATTTTTTGTCCTCCCATCTTTTATGTTTATTGTAGCAATCTCTACTGCTACTAAAAGAACGCTGGTATAGGCAAGTAGTTCTTTTTCATAAGAGTTTGTAGTGAAAGATGATTTTTTTGCTATTTGCTATCATGACTTTTAAATTGGTATACATTTTTTCTAGTGATATTTTCATGAGCTGCATTTTTTCTGATGTGTTTCTACAGGCACTAGGTGTTACATATTCCATTGGGTTACATGTTTGGGTTGAATTGAATGAATACAGTGCAGGGTGGTGAAGAAGATAGGGTTCTAGGTTTGGGAGACAAGAGCCTTAGCTTTTGACCAGACTTTGCTACTGCTTTGTGACTTTAGTTATTGTAGCATTGGTTTTTCAGTTACCTGTCTACAAAATGTGAAAGGTAGGCTAATCAATTTCTAAAGTTTAGTCCAGTTTTAGAATTCTTAACTAATTTTACTAGTAAAAACTGGTCAGATGATCAGAATTTTACAAGAGATTAGGGCTCCATCAGGTATTGGTAGAGTATGTAATGAAATCAAAGTCAAGGATGGTGGGAACACTTAGCCCTAAAAACAATATATATTCTTTGATAGTTCTATTCAAACACAAATTCAAATTGTGAAAAGATTATATTGAAGTTTCCCTTTTTAAGTTCTGATAAATAGATATGCTCTCTTTACAGGTAAAAAATAATTTATTATGGTACCAGAGCTCTCCTTTACTTACTGTTCTTTACCAGAGTTTTACTCATTGCCTCTAATGGGACCTCTGACGACAGTGTGGTGACGAAAGTGTGGCACACTGGAATGCATGCTTGCCTGGAAGCCAGGAGGCCCTAAACAAAGCACCTGATTACTCTAGGCCTCATTTTTCTCGTTTGCTAGAATGAGGGTGTCAGATTGGATGATTTCTAAGATTGTTTTTAGTCCTAGTCATTCATGATTCCAGGATTATAAACTGTGTTCACCAGAAGTCTTTAAGAATAATAAACAACTATAGAATTAAATATAAACTATATAAGCATGTATATATATATATATATATATATATATATATATATATATGTACACACACACAAAGTAAACTAACGAATTCAAAGGGAAAAAAAATTCTATGAAAAAAATTAGGCAAACTTTGTGCAGCTTTTGGCATCAAAGGGGAAAATAGTTGATTTTTTTGATTTTGAGAATTTCACATAGACACAGCCTAACTTGGACTATAGTAATTTCTATTTGAAAAAAAGTCACTCGTCATTATTTTATAAGTTGCCATTTTAAGAAAAAAAAGAAAATTATTATTATTATTTAGGATATCAAGTGAAAATTTTTAAACTGAATTTTGTGATAATAAAATATTTATGGAATTTTTTCTTGGTCTTTTTTTTCCAACAGAATTTTATAATAAAATTGCCTGAGTTTACTGGAATGTGTCATCCTTAGAAACATTTAGGCTGACTTGTAATTACTTGAAATTTTTAAAAAACAAAAGAAGATTGTTGTAAATGAGTGTGTCTCCAAATGTAAAAAGTATCTTTGACAAACTCTGCCAGATCCTGCTATGGGAAGACAAATCAATGTTGTTAGGAGATGTGCTAGGGCATTCAGTTTGTTTACTTTGGTTTCTATGTCTGCCTGCCTTCTCAGAAAACTTGCTCGGAGGCAGACTGTAGCAGCCCTCTCTCTGTCTTTTCATAATTGATCAGGGGATGACTGCCTTCCCTGAGGGTTAAGACGTGGCAACTTTTTCTGTTTGCTCAGCATCTCAATGCAGTAGTTCAAACATTGTTCACACCAGCTGGCAGTGTAATGCCATATGCACATCTTGTCAAAGCAACTGTTGTCATGGATACTAGAAACTCTCTTAAACACCAGATCATTGATTCCAATCAAAATTGTACTTTTTATCAGCTTAGAATCTTAATTATTGTAGAATATTGATCTAAGATATTTTTCCCATCATGAAAAATTTACCTTGTATTCTAAAAGTGAATAACAAAGTAGAGCAATGATTTATTTTAGTTCTATGTGATGAAAAATTTCATCATTAGTGTTCATTGAACTCAGTTGTTGAGAAAAACAATGAGTTTATAAAGTAGAGGCTCTCAAAAAGTTTTTTTAGTTTATACTGCTACCTTTAAAATGTCTCAATATGTATTTTTATGGCATTGGTTTTTATATGATAAGTTTATATAGTCCACTCACCAAACTGTCCCTCTTCTAGTAAATGAAATGAAATGCTTACATTAATTTCTTATGTTAAGTTTTATTTTCCTGAGCGGAACAGAAAACATAAAAATAAATGAAAACATCTTCTGTTTTGATTGGTATTCTGTCACACATAGAAACAAACCTGATTGGTTGAGTGGTAATTTCTTTGTTCTCTGATTTTGTTAAGAATGCAAATGAAAACCACTCAATTTTATTTGACATTAAAACTGCACTTTATTTTGTCAAAGGAGAGGTTTCCCCTTGAATTGTGAGTACAAAAAAGTGTTTTTAATCTTTAGTGAAAATCCTTATTAATTCACTTTCAAGATAATCTGATGTTGATTTGTCAAATTTAATTACAGCTTCCGGTAACACTTGAAGTCTACTGCTTTTGCTTCAAAATTGTAATATGAAAATGCAAATTGAATGATAATTTAAAAGGGAGTGGGCATTTTAGTTGAACACTCAAAGACAAGTTCCTTGTGGAAATGAGGTTATTGATGCAGTTTATGATTTTTTCTTCTTTAAGCGCTTTAAACAAATTAACTTTATTTTCTGCAGGATTATGTGCATCTCTGTTATTTTAAGTAAAGTTGTGTATATGTGTGTTATATGCATTTTTTTCACATTATAAGAAAAGGAATATTTAATGATTTTCTCTAGAAAGGAGGATGTGGGGTGGGATTCTCATATGTTAAAGCCTATTACTATCAACCAAGGAATAACTGATAATTTACCTTTCAACAAAATATTTAGATATTGCTCACTTTTCACTTCTAGGCTCTCCAAGCAGCAAGACAACTTCTCTTACAGCAGCAAGCAAGTGGATTGAAATCTCCTAAGAGCAGTGATAAACAGAGACCACTGCAGGTTAGTAAAGCACTCCTATCCTTGGGGTCTTACTTTAAAAGATGCTTGTAATGATAACAGACTTGCAGACCCAGTTGTATACATACAGAAAATTATTACATCGGCATATATAAGTAATTTTAATTCAGAAAGAGAACTAATTTTATCTTCTTGAAAGAGAAAAAATGATATTCTATTAGCATAGATTTCAAAAGTTTACAAGGTCACTTATTGGACAGATTATGTAGCGACAACATTTGGTATACATAGACATTAAGAGTTTTGTATAAAACTCCCTTGTGGGATTTTAATGAAATTTTATTCACAAACAGGTTAAAATGTGAAATTTCTTCCTTATAAGCAAAGTCATAGTACAATGGTAGGGAAGGAAACAAAGCAGTCGTAGACAACCCTTTTGCAGTTGTATCCAAGTGACAAATGCAGAAAACCTCCAGGGTTGCCAAAAAAACTGTTTGAGTTTGCCAAGGAGTTATTGCTGTTGCTACAGTTATGAAAACACATTCTGGAGTTTGTTGTCCTTATTCACTGTGTTTGTCCTGTGAAACTGATAGTATGTATGTCTTTTAAAGTAACTTTGCTTTACCCAAATATATAGGACATTAGGGGGAAGAAACATCTTTAGAGGGTATTTTTTAAATGTTTGGAAGGTAGAATCTGGAATTGCATAAAACATTATTCAAAATGTTTATGAGTTCTGTTGAAAGATAAACAGTGCTTTTTTTTTTTTGAATCATGTGTTATATACACGTCTAATAAGGCAAGCTTAGTTTTTTTAAAAAGTCAGCATCTTTCTTATTGCTTTATTTTAACAAAACAATCTTGAAAAAAAAATTTTTATGGCCTGGCTGTCTGTTTTCATTTTCAGGTGTACTCTCAGATGCTAGTAACTAAAAGTCTTACATGGTGCCCTACTGAAGCTTAGTTTGTGTAACAGAATTATTGGCTACTGACCTACACAATCCAGAAGCTACTTCTTACCTAAAAGCTGAAATAAATTCATCGTCCCTAGGCAAATTTGAGATGAAAATATGTCTTTTGAGGAACAAACCCATTTTTGTGGGGTGGATGGGAAGTAAAAGGGGTTCTGGGGATAGGGGATGTGACATACCAATGTCTGCCATGATTGCAAATGAAAGTTATAGTGAATCAGCCTAAGTTTAAGATTGATTTTAATTTTTTTCTCTTTTAAAATACATTTCTCATTCCTTTGTTTTGGGTTTTTTGTTTTTTTTTGGGTTTTTTTTCTTTTTTCTTTTTTAAGTTCTTTATTGGAATATAATTGCTTTACACTCTTGTACCAGTTTTTGAGGTACACCAAAGTCAATCAGCTGCATTTATACACATATCCCCATATCCCCTCCCTCCTGAGACTCCCCCCCACCCTCCCCGTCCCGGCCCTCTAAAGCATCACCCATCATCGAGTTGATCTCCCTTTGTTATACAGCAACTTCCCACTGGCTATCTATTTTACAGTTGGTAGTATATATATGTCTATGCTACTCTCTCACTTCCTCCCAGCTTCCCCTTCTTTTGTTTTAACTAAGCAGTAATTCTGTAGTGACAAACTTTCCTCACTGTCATATCCCTCCTCAAGTAGTAGCAGTGATTAGTGTATTTCCCTTGAGTTATCTGATTCCATGAGAGCCTCTCCATACATTTACATGACAGAGAGGAATTTACATAGAAGTCACAGAAGATAGCAAATGAAATGTTTATCCTCATTATGGCTTCAGACTGGGAATTTTGCTTTCTCGTTGGTGTAGCAAAAGAGATTTAGATGCTAGCAGCGTAAGCCAAAGGTAGGGAAGAGTTTATTGTTTCAAATATCTGAAAAACACTGTATATTGTCCTAATTCTATTTTTATCATATCTCTTGACAAAATAGACGAAATAGTAAGTTGTTCCTCTCCAAAGCTAAGTCCAGTAGGAGTTTCTTTATTGCTGGTTACTAGGGTATCTCTGGAAAGAATGGCTGGGCTTTAATTTTTCTGCTTTCTTTTTTGTTGTTGTTGTATTGGAAGGCAAAATGTGATACTTTAAAAAATATACACAATTTTTCTTGGAAAACATACACACATATAATATGGAAATATTAATGACTTTAAAAAAAGAAAATGTTGCTCATGTACCAAATGTTGTTTAAATAAAATTTTGAACAGAACTCCTCAATTTTATTTTATCACCAAAGGGTGATTAATAGTATTATAAATACCGTTTAACAATTTCAGTTGCTAATCATTACCACAAACTTTCATTGCGTCACTTATACTTAGTGTTTTGTGATTCTTACTATTATAAATACATATCCATTGTACATATTATAAAATTGTAGTATTATATTATTACTTTGTAATTTTAATGGGATCTCATGCCAAAATGTGATAGGAATGAAAAGTTGATTGGTTTTCATGAATAAGAATTTAGAAATAATGAAGACTTACTTGTTCACCAGAATATACACTGCAATTAATATGAGTCTACAATTTTAGTATTTCATAGTATTTGATAAGCTTAACAACTGGAAACATGCTGGGATTGTATTAAAAATCTAATAAAAAGCTGAGAGCATTTTATACTAGCTTACACATGTTTTCAAAGGAGGAAATTAGGTAATGCTTATCTTTGCATCTGCAAATACTATTTAACATGAGTTGCACTATTTGCCACTTACGTTAAAGAAAAGGGTAGAATATTTTTGTTAAAAATTTTAACCATTTAATATGAAAGTAACACTTTAAAACTTCTGATTCTCTCACAGTTGACTTCTTTTTCTACTCACCTAACAGTTTAACCAACCTTTGATATTAGAGTTGGTGTAGATTATATTTTAGAATTAAAAAAGATAGTTGAAAATGTTTCAAAAGCTGTACCTGCAAGGCGAAGTATTTGGTGTTAATAATAGATCATGGTGGCTTGTACTTTATCAGGCGTAACATATTTTTAGAAGACCGAAAGAGATATGTGGTTTTTGTTTTAAAATATAGTTTTGATGGAGAACTATTTTATAACATTTGAAAGAAAATACAGGTTGTTTTTTTTTTAAATCTGTTTTAATGGCTCAAGTCACAAGAACAATATTTGGTTGTTTTGTTATATTCAACTGAATTTCTTTTAAATGTTTGAAAGTGGTGGCCAGATTTGAAGTGTGACATGGTAGAGAGAATATTTCTAGCAGACTGGTATTTATCTACTATTACTTTTTCATTTACACTTTTTCAGGTTTTTGTACTACAGATGGCATAGATATTAGCATATCTAATACAAAATGGAAAGAAGAAAATCACGTCTGACAAGTTTGAGTATCAATTGTAGTAGTGATTTCACTTTCATGTATAGATATCTGAATATATGTATTTGAAACGTTTACATATTCTATTCGTTACATGAAACCAATTGAATAGGTCCAATCAGTAGGTACATTGAATAATGACATATTGATGAATAATATATAAAGATTGTGATGCAAATAGGAGCTGATATTAACCTAAGGATTACCAGATGTTTCTTCTTTATGTTCTTACTGTGTATCCCAGGAAAACATAACCTAATAATAACAGCTGAAGACAGCCTCTCATTTTAATTTGTTTTATTTATCTGTATCTACTCCTAGCACTTCTGGACTTGATGTACCCATGTTGTTCCATAATGAGAAAAGTTAGCCAAAGAGAATATGAGATGCTTTCAATTTCATGAAACTAATTTCCGGATTATTAAAAAGAGTAAATTCACACACACACATACGTGCGCGCACACACACAAACACATTTGCATATACACACATGCACACTTCCATAATCTGTAACTTAAAAAATTTTTGTGAAATATATTATCAATTTTCTAGCCTATGACAAATCTACTTAATTTAGTTTAGGTGTGAAAATTGGTCGCATTATTGTTCTTGTTACATTTACAGCCATGAGACAGACTTGTGGTTCTTCAACAGCTGTGCAGAGCAGAGACGTAAATTTAAGGTAAATGCCGTTGCTTTGCTATCTTAGATGAATATTAGTATATAGCATTGTAATCACTTCCTTCGTTGTAGGTTAATATTTATATTATATAAGATTCTCTTTTTCAATAGGTAATTAAATTTTTTTTTAATAATTCTCTGTTAAATAGTTCAAGAATGGACTAGTAAAAAGCAAAAGTGAATTAAACCCAGGGGTCTTATTCTGACTCTGCCACAAACTAGTTATATAAGTTTGAGGAAGTCACTCAACATCTTTAAAAGAAAGACATTGGGCTATGTGACGGACAAGATATAATATTCAGTGGTTTAAAATTTATTTCACTTTTTTTTAAACTAATATTTCAGGAAAAGCTGTATCTTATTGGATATTAGCTTGTGCGTTAAGGATTATGTTTGTCTATTTGTTTGTTTGTTTTCAGTTACAAAGCACTTTAATACCATACCATAGCCAAAAATAATGCTTTGGAATCAAAGTATCAAATCCCATATGTATGAAAATCATGGTGCAAGTATCATTTTATATAACATCTAAGGAAGCTTTGTTTAATGCCTTGAAATAATTTTATAAGTTGCTTTTGGGAAGAATCTAAGCTGCACAAGAAGTTATTTTACCATGTATTTACTTAATAAACTACATTAAAATATGTTGTGATATAATAAAATTTAACAAATTTCTACCATCCTCTATTTCACTCCAAATTGTTAAAACTAGCATTGGCCAACAAAACCAGAAATTCTGTAGTAAACTAATCAGCATTTCTAAAATTTCATATTCCAGGGGAAAAAAATCAAAAATAAAATATAAAATGTATAAATAATGAAATATTTATCCTGGGGTGAAATACTAACTCTGTGGGTTATAGAGTTGGACACTGATAAATATATTTTAGGAAGTTATTAAAGTCCATTCATGTAGTGGTAAAGAATGAAATTGAATATTTCCTTTTCAACATTAACTTCTGATTTCTAGTTATAAGAATTAGAGAGACGCTAAAACACATTTTGTTCCAATACTGAGAGCAACATAAGCAAAAAATCTGAAATATGGGTTTGAGTAGGGCAATCTACTGTAATGCAGAAAACTTAGAAAGATTTTTAAAAGCTGTTTTTTGCTATGTTTACTTTCTGTATATCAAAAAAATAAGTAGTACTACATTTTTATATCATAAACTTTAAAAAGTTTAGTTTAAAAACTACTACTAAGGACAGACTATGCCTTGTGTGGTCCTGATTTTCCCATTCCAGTAAAGAACACTTCTTAAAAGGCAGCGTGAAATAGACAGTCTTGTAAGAATGTTATAGAATAAAATCATTCTTAAAATAGTGTGATGTTGCCACCTATAGCCAGACGCACAAGGCTGACACCCTGTGGAGGAGGGCCTGGGACATCCCATCTATGGTTGCTAAGTGCGCTTGTGTGGAAAACTTGCGAATGATCTGCTCATGGCATGCAGAACAAAGAACGTGTGTTTTGGGGTCTGAAGCCTATCTTTGCCCTCAATTAGTAGGACTTTGGGTAGAGTGACTTGATCTCTTGAAGCCTGTTTCCTTATCTCTGAAATAGGAATAAGGATACTGACCTTGCAAGATTGTTGTGAAGACTAAAAAGAATACTATATAAAGTAACCAGCATAAATCCTTGCACTTATAATGAATTAATAAATAATTTCTACTACACTCAGCTCCAGGAAATTTATATTTAATCCAAGGTTAAGATAAATATTCTATAATATGTTACCTTTTACTTGGTCATAATTGCCACAATTCACTATTCACTATGATATGGAGTGTGCTTAATTTATGAGAGGGCAACAGTGTTTTAGATACTACTAGAGTATGTCCCCCTGCTATAGGCCCCCGCAACATGTATATGTCACACTTGCCACATATAAACTTATATTTTAAGTTTGTCTTCCCTACTAGACTGTGAGCTCTATGACAGCAGGGATCATGCGTGTCCTACTCATCTCCAGTGCCTAACACAATGCCTAGTGAATAATAGAGCTTAATAAATTCCTGCCGTAACAATGATTGAGGAGGAGATTGTGCCAAGTGGAGAGTGGGAGGAGGTTGGAGAAGGTAAAAGCCTCATTCGTTCAGTGAAAACTGAGGATTGTGTGAAAAGACCTCAGGGACTTATGATTTGGTTGAGGAGGTAGTAAGACTTGCACACAAATATCAGGCCACAGTGGATGTGCTTTGGGAATCAAAAACGCAGAAAGTGCTGTAAGTATTTTATCTTATTTTATGGAGTATAGTTGACTTACAATATCCTATTAGTTTCAGGTGTGCAAGATAGTGATTTGATTTTTTTATAGATTATACACCATACAAAGTTGTTATAAATTATTGACAGTATTCCCTGTGCTGTGCATTATATCCTTGTAACTTATTTTATAACTGATGGTTTGTATCTCTTAATCCCATTCACCTACTTTACCCCTCATCCTACCCCTCTCCCCTCTGGTAACCACTAGTTTGTTCTCTGTTATCTGTGAGTCTGTTTCTGTTTTGTTATATTTGTTTATTTGTTTTGTTTTTTAGATTCCACATAGAAGTGACAATATATAGTACTTGTCTTTCTCTGTCTGACTTATTTTGCTAAGCATAATACCCTCCAGGTCCATCCATGTTGTCATAAATGGCAAGATTTTATTCTTTTTATGGCTGATATAGTCACAATGATATTTCATTCTTGATCCATTCATCTTTTGATGGACATTTAGGTTGTTTCCATAGCTTGGGTATTATAAATAATGCTGCTATGAACATTGGGGTACATACATCCTTTGGAATTCACAGTTGTTGGTTTTTTGGGTTTTTTTTTTTTTTTTTTTGATAAATACCCAGGAATGGAATTGCTGAATTGTATGGTAGTCCTATTTTTAATTTTCTGAGGAGCCTCCATACTGTTTTCCGTAGCAGCTGCACTGATTTACATTCCCACTGACAGTGTATGAGGGTTGCCTTTTCTCCACATCCTCGCCAACACTTATTATTTCTTGTCTTTTTGATAATAGCCATTCTGACAGTATAAGATGGTATCTCATTGTGATTTTGATTTTCATTTCCCTGATGATTAGTGAAGTTTTGGCTATAAGCATTTTGAAAAGAAATTTATTCAGGCTCAAGTGATCGGGGAAGGCTTTGTGGAGAGGTAGCATTTATGTTAGACTTAAAGGGAATTTGTAGATAGAGAAAGTATAGGACACTCTTTGATGGAGAAATTTTCCAAAGATGTCATCAAAGATGTAGAGATGGGAAACTGTGAGGTCTGATTAGGTAAAAGTAAGCAGTTTGTTTTGACCAGCATAGAGATGTCATACTAAAGGAATAGTGAATGGATTGGAGGGCTAGAAATATACATTGCCAGTTGTATACGGCCTGAAATGTCAAGCTAATGAGTCTGTACTTTATTGTTTAGGCAGCAGAGGTTGTTAAAGTTTTTTGATAAGGAAGTGATATAATGAAAGCAATGTATTATGGAGATCGAGTCAACAGTAGTGCATCTGGAGGATGTTTTGGGGGAAGGGAGTTGTGAGAGATCTAGAATAAGGTAATCTTTAAAAAATTATTGAGGCTGGCATATCATGTATTGAGCTTTAGAAATGTTGAGTTTGAGGTGATGGCATGAAAGTAAGTTAAAATAGCAAGCTTTTAGAAAATTAGAAAGAGTTTGGCAGAGAGCTCAGAGTTAGAGACGAATATTTGTGAAATAATCCAGAAATGATAGATGAATCCATAGAAGTGGAGGAGAGTTCTGCAAAAGATAATCTACAAAGAAGAGCTCACTAACATCCACAGTTTTTAAAGCAAGAGGAAAAAGAAGCAGAAGAAAGTAAAGAGGGGGAAAGAGGAGTCAAATCAGCTTCTACTCTATTGAATAAGGTCAAGGAAAGGGAGAGTTTTTAGAACGTGGAGCTTGTCAACCACATCAAACAGTGACCATGAGGATGAGCATTTTCATACATGCAGTGTTGATCTAACCCTCCTCTTTTTTTAATAATTTGCTTGAAACTCAAGATCTGCAATACTAATGTTATCAGTAATGAATGGAAAAACCTTACTTTAATATATATGTTAAATAGAAAATAGATAATTAATAAATGTAGTTTTACTTCTCTGATTTCTGTTTCTAATCATATAAGCAAATATATATTGCATATATAATACTGAGTTCCCATAAATTAAATCTGGGTGAAAACTGCTTTCTAGGAGGTCACAGTTTCTCTTTTCTTAGCTACCCATGCACCTGCCTCTTTCTGTAATCCATTAGGATTTTAAGTATATATTCCCTTGACTTCTCTATCTTAACTAAAGTAAGAGGAAGAAAGAAATAGAACATTAATATTGTTAAGGGAGCTCTCCATAGGATTTAAGACTTAGGCTGCGAATTTTACCTTAAGATGTTTGAAGGTGTTGTACAAGCTAAATTGAATGACAAAGTGAAGAACAGTGTCAGGACATGATTAAAGACAAAAAGTGAAATTATTTTGAAATTCACTTACATTTAAGATTCATTGTGTTTCCTCTGTGAATTCTAGTGATATCTATAATCCTGCATTCTCCATTTCTACTTGGTTTTCCTAAAATTTCTCTGCTACCTTCACCTTTTCCACTGTAGTTTTTCTTCCTTTGCTATTCCATTCTTTCCTCTCATCATATGATCTTGTCCATTTTACTTAATCTCTGTCCCTTCAGTTCCCATATTGAGGAAAGAATAACTTGAAATGCCTTAATTATTTAATTCTATCTTGAACCTAAAAGGTATTCTAGCATATCATTTTACTAACAAAATAGTAAAACTGTGTGACTTCTTAAAATGCAGTATCCAATATTTTGGTTCTTATCTTGCCCCAAGAATAGTTTCTTTTATGCTATTTTAAATTGTAGTTTTAGAATGAAAGCAGCTTTACCCTTGAATATCTCAGATACTTAGGAGGACCTGAAGAATTTCATGTAGTGCTAGAAATTTCCTGTTACTGATGACATTTATAGGTGCCTCTTTCAAAGTCAGTCATCAGAATGATTTTATTCTTCCTTAAATTCTTTTGCCAGATTTCCCAGAAAATTCATTAAGAAATTCAAACTAGAATTGCTTAGGATGGTTGTATTAAATGGCCAGTTTTTCTAAACAGATCTTAGGGTGTGCTGATCATGATTATTTTAATAACAGAATTTGGAAGCACAGCATTTGAAATGACCAAACAAAAGTGTAATGAATTTTCTTTCAAAAATATTTAAGTCACCCTACCTTAATATGAAAAGCATATAAACTCATTATAAGAGTCTAACATGATTTTTATGTTAAATTATGGTTGGTCACTAAGTAACTTTTCCCAAAGGCACTTAATAAATGTTAATAAATTGCTATAGTGTAGTAGGTTTTCTAAGATGAAAATTATGTTCTCTGATTAGAGGAGGATGAAACCACTCATGAGAACTAATTATAATAGACCCTTGACATTCACAAGGTATGCAGCCTGAGATCTTCATGAACCCTCAAACTGAAGAAATTTCCAGTTCAAAAACATGAGAGGTCTGTGCAATCTTTCTTCCAAAGACCGTCCTTGTTCTGAATCAAGCTACCATTGTCACATGCAGAGTGTAACACAAGTTAACTTTCCAACTTTCAGTAAAATTTACCTCTTGATTAATGTCAATTTTTTATAATTAAGCATTTTTTTTTCACATCACAGGTTTTTCTACATCAATGAGAACAGGTAGAGAACAGCAAAGCTATATTTATGATGGAAGAAACCATAGGAGTGGAGGAGTTAATGTGTGAGAGGAATCAGCTATCTAAAGACTAGATAAGCCCCCAGCATGCTTCATTTAGTTTCATGGCTTGACAAATTCCACAGGTGTGTTGTCTTGGAACTTTGAAGTAATTAGAAAATAATCAGACCAATCCTTAACATCTGTGAATTTTAAGCTCTTGCAGCCTAGCATCAATGAGGAAAATCTAAAGTGAACAAACAAGTTCCCCCTGCTTCCTCTGATGATATTTTATTTGAGGAATTGAGAGAGGCACTCAATATCAATATTTTCATCATTCTTACTTGTAGATATCCAATGACATCAGTAGATAACCTGGGGTACTCCTTCAGAATAAAAGTTGTTGCTTGGCACATTTTTGAAAGACATGGGGGAAGGCTGTGTCGGGTATGAAGAGACCTCATAGAAGTTCAGTAATGAGTGGAGGCTATATTTTAGTAACCATTGATTGTTGACTGGTTCGACCTAGGCATTCTGAGCTTGGCATTTTATCCCTCAAATTAGGGAGCCTCTGTTTAGATTCAGTTCACAGTCTAAGGTCTTGAATCACATCCAGCTTTGCTAAAAGTATTTGGTTGTGCTTTAAAAAGAAAGGATTTGTTTGATGATGCCGATCTTTACAGTTTTATCATCATAGACATAAAACCTATAGGACCTAGTAGTTAAGCATTTTGATAACACAAAACAGACAATTCCTTTACACAGTATATAAATTCTTACACTTCTAATGCTAACACTTGCATTGCTGTAAAAGCTGCCACCTTGATATCTTCTACTGCTGGTGCTACTGCACATTCTCAAGTGACAAACCAAGGAACACATGGAACATTAAGATGTGCTGACATAAGGAAAATTTGTCGTCTCACAGGAAAACTGGATTAAATTCTTCAATAAAATATCCTTGTAAAAACAAACGAAAAAACTCAAAGGAGAAAATCATTCTCTCTATTCCACCTTCTTCCCGTAGAACCAAGCATGTAATAGACATTTAAAGTATTCAATAGTGATTAAAATACGTTTAGAGTTCTGGTTTCTCAAAAATGTGGGCATCATTTAAAGTTTTTCTTTTATTCTAGGAGAATTTATTTCCCTTAATCAATAACCATCGCCACCCCCCCTACATAGTCTTAGAGTTCACTTAGGCTAATAATAGTTTTTAAATCTAAGAAATTACTTGAAAATCTTTTAAACATGGAGAATCTTGGGTTCTTCCAAGAACGATGAGTTAAAATTTGAGGTGATGGAATCTTAGAAAATCAAAATATTTTAAACTCTACTAGGAGATTCTAGTGCAGCTGGTCTACAGAGTAGTATGTAGGAACCCTGCAACTCTTCTGCAACAGGAAAGTGGTTCCCCATAATAAAAAGTACGGAGTCTAAACTGTTATTGATATACTGTCGTTTTTCCTCTCAGGGACTCAGTTTTCCAGCCTACACAATGAAACATCTGTGAACTAGTGATATCTCAGTTTCCTTCCAGATTCAACAGTCTTTTAATCTCAGTCCTGTGTTTTGTTTTGTTTTGTTTTGTTTGTTTTTTATATATATCTTTAAATCTGAGCTAACTAAAAAGGTCCCTGCGTGGGTTTCTTGAGATACCTCTCTCTGTTCATTCTTTCCAGGGGCATTTCCAACAATATTGTGAGAATTTTATTTTTGCTATCCTTAGTTCTCGTGTAAAATTATAAGATCTTACCTTCAACTTTTTGAAAAATAATACTTGCTTTCTGAAGTCCTCAGTATATATCCACTATACCCAGTTGGCCTCCCTTTAGTATTAGAAACCTTAAGGAAAAAAACTCATTGTCCTCAAAGACAGCTGTCTGGAGCAGTGGTCCTCATGCTGATCTCATTGTCCACCACCCACTTTTTACATATTATATGACCAGCAATGTCAAACTACTTATGGTTCCTCCAGAATTGCTTTATGTCTCCATGCAGGTGACCTTGCCCTTCTCTTTTGTCCATATGCCCTTCTCTGCCTTTCCATCTGGAAAACTTCTGTGAAGCTTTTAAATCATTATTTTCAGGTACTCTATGAAGCCCCTTTGAAACCCTCACCTGCCACACACACACAGTGTAGAACTTATTATTCCTATCTATATATTATTTCTGTGTTTTATGTATACTTCTGTTTTTTGCATGTATCACACTGAATCATATTTACTATAAGTTCCTTGAAAGCCAGGACTATCTCATTCATCTTCACATTTCCAGTGTCTGGTACATAGTATGTTTTGCATAAATGTGTGGAGTCCATAGACCAGTGCTAGTCTATAATCCTATCAAGTTCCCCCTTTCTCCTAGGCTCCAGATTTGTTTCTTCAGTTGCCTCCTGGGGCATCTCAACCCAGATCAACTTGTCTCAAGCTGAAATTATCTCTCTCCCCCCACACATATCCAATGTTTTTGTCAACTTTTCCTAATTCTGTTCTACAGTCTCCAGCTATAAACCTGTCTAATTAGATTGGGCCTTATTCCTCTGCCTTAATGTGAAAATCACTCTGTTTTCAACCTCTCAGCATGGCACAAGGGTTATAAATTATCATACACTTGTTACTTTATAACCATGATTTAATTCTCACAGCTTACTGAACATGCTATTTATTCATTTATTCATTCATTCACAAATGTTTGTAGTTTGCTTCTTATATACAAGGCACTCTGCAGGGCACTGTGAACTATAAGAACTTTGAAATCTATTTGCCTTTGTCCTATTTCTCCATCTGTTTAGAAGGTCAGCCCCACACCCTCTTATCTGGTTGCCAAACCTTTACACAAACGTTAAGATCCTGCTCCCTTGAGTCTTCTCTGACTCTTTAAAGAGAAATAATCCCTCACTCATGTATATTTTCAGAAACGGTACCATCCTTTTTTGTTATTATTCTACATGTATAAGTTACAAAGGTAGATTATTCCATATTTTATTAAAGTTATTTGACTACTTCTCTAGCTCAGTCTCAGACTCCAAGCCCTTAGAGGTCAGAGATTACATTTGATTACTAACATAACGCTTGGCACATGGTAGATGCTAAATAAATCTTTGCAGAATTGAATTGAATTAGGCAAATTGAACTGCTCCTTCTTTGTCAGAATAAGTTCAAGGAACCACTTCTTTCAACCTGATGAGACAAGTATGAAGGTATGATATTTATCAGCTTCTCTGTATTTCGTAGAAAGAAACTGGTAAGCAGACACAGATATCATTAGAAGACCTGATTCAGGCTGCATTACCCACCCTGCTCTCACATTACTAACATATCTTGTCTTTGCTCTAGTTAGGCAGTCTGTTTATGAGTAATACTTCAACTGATTCCTTTTCCTGGGTAGATAACATGTAGTATACTTATTTAACAATAACAATGAACTCTTTCTCCTTTTATCTTTACCTAAATATTTTCTTTCCTGATCCTATCTTCTGGTTTATGAATTTTATATACATATAAATATTTTGCTTACAATAATCCCTTTACTCCTTATTTAGTCTGTTTCTTTTGAACAAGATATACTGCTTCATAATTCTGTACTAGTCATGCTTCTAACCCCACTAAATATCAATGATACTTTTACTAGGGAACTGGAAGTAAGAAGGCTGCTTAATAAAATGATATTGAAAGTGTACAGGATATAGATGACATATGAGGACTTCTCAGATATTATCAGGGAACTATACTCTTCTACATGATTTGTTAGTATATAATTTTTATGAGTTAATTATATCTGTTGCTTTAGCCATGGGGATTTTGAATATTTCGACTAAAATACTATCTAAATTTACTCTGGAGTTTATCTGCTGTTCTGTTCCGGAACATAGATTCATTTTTCCTGTGAAACATGAACTCCATAGACTGGAAGTTCAGATTTGGCTGGTACAGCTGCTCAAGGGTGTTAAAAAAACCAGGGTTTCTTTTCAGCCTCTTGTTCTGCCCCTGTATAGCCTTTGTCTTCATGGTCACAAGAGGGCTGCCCCTTCTCCAGTCATCATGTTCATGTTCCAGCTAGAAAGAAGGGGAAAGCAAAATACAGATAAGTGCAAGTCAGCTGAATAACAAGTTTTAATAACAAGTTTTCCCAGAAGCCCCACAGAGTAGCTTCTCTTTCCCTTTCATTGGCTTCAACAGAATCACATGAACACTCATTGCTTCGTCTGAGTCTGTGAAGCTGATTATATTCAACCAGGCCTTTGGTCAAATTGAACAAAGTTTGGGTCCTTTTGGTAGAGTAGAAGAGAAGGATGAATTTTGAGACAGGCATCTTAACAGTATCTGCCAACAACAATTTAAGATAGCTATTAGTACCAGCTCATGGGGCCTAAGAAATCTGTGAAAAGAGATTTTTTTTTTAATATAAAAAATAAACTCTTGTTTTGAGAGCTAACTTTCAACAGATTGCAGTAAGGGAGTTCTCTGCTATGTAGGAAACCCCAAGAAAAGAGATTTTATGACTTGAGATACTTTAGTGACAAAAATTTTGTTTTTTCGGTTTGTTATTTTTTCTTGGAAAATTTAGAAAGACACAAACCTGTACATTAATGTGACTAAAGGTCAGTTGGTTATAGGACTTTATTCTAAGTTTTAATATTTTTAATTATAACTAAAATGTTATTAAAGACTCCATATATTTTGAGTACTAGGTAAAAGCACAATGCAGAGTAAACTAAGCAGAAGTAATTCTTTCCCTCCAGGAGATTCCTGCCGAACGTTGGCAGCACTGGTGAGGCACCCCGATTGGACATATGTAGCAGTAGAACAAACACTGGAAAGTTTAAGTAAATGAAGCATATGCATATTTTGCAAGTACAGAAACAAGTGTTTGTGAAGGATGGTGAAAAAAAGTCATAGAATGTAAAATTTAAATAAGGTCAGAAAAAAATTTTTTTTCATTTAGCTATTATATACTACTGGAAAGTTTAAGAAAGTTCTCACTTTTCTTCCAGTTACAGTGAAGATAAGAGATATATTCCATACTTTTTCTATATTTCCTGCAGTAATCTGTATTGTAAGCAGCTATACTAGAAAAATAGGTACTTTGTGGGGCATCTAGAAGTTGTTCCAAGGAAACCCTTCTTGCCCTCCCTCCATTCCTACGGAACCACACGAGTTCCTGCTATGTTCTAGGTGCCAGGTACCTTGCCCATGACTGGTCATTTTATCTCCATGTAAACCCCAGAATTGGTCAATACTGTCCCTATTTTGCCTGTAAGGAATCAGAAAGCCAGAAAGGTTCAGTAACTTTCCCAAGGAGCCAGGACTGAATGTTACCAGATCATTTTTTTCCACCACCTTTTATATTTGAAATGAATGAACCATTTCTTCGGGGATGCTCAGCTTCAGGACAGGCAGGAGGACAGAACTGGCAGACATTCCTCATTCTGTGAAGGCTGCCTGTCTGGTAGAAGGCTGACCATTCTGGGGAGTAAGAATGGGAGGTCCCTGTGCTGTGTGTGTGATTCTGCTCAACCAAACCAGGATTATTCTTGTGAGTGTTTGTCATTACTTCATCCAGGGATCTATGAGAATAAGAATTAATCATTGGTTTGCATCTGAGATACTGTAAATGCATAATGATTTTTAATAATCTTACCTTCCCTAATAGGTCCTGCATGCTTTCTGGTAATTATCCAGAATGAAATTAAAATGAAGTGAGTCCATCTTCTTCTTAAAATGTGTGATTTATGGAATTAGTGCAATTGGATTTTATCTTTCAAACAAAAGAAATAGTATAATGAACTTTTCTTTAGAGAAATACATCATAAATTTAGGAAGCAAAGAAAGAAAGCCAAATAATCCTATTATTTTTATTCTCTGTAGTAAAATTGTGAATGTTTAAAGATGTCCAGCTATTTTTTTTATCAGCTCTACCTGTATGTGGTTTCTTTTAATTTTATTTCTAATATTCCTTTGCAGTAGACATCTTGCATATCATTAGACAAGGAAGATCAGACTCTAATGCCTTGTCAGTTCAGGCAGGTATATGGTGGACGAGGTGCAAGGTAGGAGTAGGAAATAGATGGGACCTGACAGCTCATTTACCCTCTGAAGAAAGTGTTCATTTTTCTCCCTCTCTAAATCTCTCTCTCTCCACCTTGCTCCATCTCCCCTTCTCTCTTTCTCTTTCTTTTCCTTTCTCCCTCCCTTCCTCTCATATTCTGGCTTTCAACACTAAAACATTGAAATCAATCTGTGAAATACAAAAACACATATACATAAAGTAAAAAAGATGCAAGTACTTTCTGGCTAGTGATTGCTGAGTCTCTGAGGACACCAGAACTGGTTGGAAGCAGTGTGCATGAGATATCAAGTTTCTGATGAAGGACTGTTAAATGGATTATTCAGTGCTAAATGTAACTTGCCACCACTAAAAGGTCAAAACAGCATTGATTAACAGTGTCATACCAAATATAAATTGCTTTAAAATAAACATCTGTTCTGGGACTAATTGAAAGTGAGGACTAGTTCTTAAGAACCACATCAGAAAGGAGTATGTAAGCAATTGATGCAGTTATGGTATTTGGCATTGCATTCAAGAATTTCCAACACTGCTGGACTAAAGCAGAGGTTAGTTACTATATTTTGTTCCCCCTCTGCCCACCTTTTTGCTTGCTATTCTATTCAAGGAGATATTTATTTAATAAAAAGAGAGTTCAAGAGTAATGTAGAAATAAATTGAAAAGCCTACTTTATACAATTTCATGTGAAACAAATAATTATCATGCTCCAGTGGAAAAACTACAAGCTAAAAGCAAAACAGCAGTAAGATTTCAAAACTGGTTTACAGTATTTCCATGTATTAGAATTTACATCCTCAGTCAATCAATTCATCAAAGAAACATGACTAAATGCCCTCGGTGTATTAGATACTTTGCTAAGCAGACACCAGGTAGCATAGGGGATTCAAAGATGTTCCTATCCTCAGGGAGTTGGCAATCTGGCTAGATAAAAATTCAAGATAATAACCATTCTTCTAAGCCATTTTAAACAAAACTCAGTGGTTTAAGGTTAAAAATAAAAAACCTCCTTGACAGTTATGGCTTTTTATGGAATAAATTGCGTTTTTTTCCACCTCTTAAGTGTTTAGTGAATCAGCCATCACTTATAAACTGAGCAGAGTAAGGTTTTCTTCATTTTTGTGCCTCCTGAGGCTTTGTTTGTGGTTCTTTAAAATTTGTTTAGGCCTGAGTTCCAGAGTCTAAGACATATTGAGGTGTGAAAACAAGTCAAACAAGTAATATCATAGAGACGGTTAAAGGGAGAATGGGAGAGCCGATCACAAAGGGAGTTTACCCAGATTGAAAAGAAGAAAAGGAGAGAAAAGTATTTTAATAATTTCTTCACATTCAAAAGAAATCATCATGCCAAGGGTAGTAGGCATTTATGTTTTTTGCATTACCAAGACTAAAGCAAGAATATAAATTCTGTTTTAATAAGGCTAATTAGGGTACTTATATGCTGAATCCTGATGTCAGTGGAGGTTTTTAAGAGTGAACATGTTTTATGAACAACATTTATAGCCATGGTCCTAAGTCCCGTTTTCAGATTGCAAGTAGCCTTATTTTGAGTGATTATTAAAACAATGTGTGCTTACAAAAGTAATTCAGACAACACAGAAAAATACGAAGGGCTCAAATTCACCCGAACTCCAGCCTCCCGGTGATCTTCGTAACACGTCTCTATGTGCTTACCAGCATTTATGTGTGCATCCACGTGGCATTATCATATCAGTCTAGAAGTGAATGCAGTTTTATATTTTGCAGTTTCTCTTTAAACATAAGAAGCATTTGGATCCAGTTGTTGGAGTACAGCTCAGTTTAGGACCATAGGAAAGCATGAATATGTTTGTAAATGACTTGTTGTTATTCAGTTTATGCTTGGTTGTAAAGGTAAGAGGCCAGACTCTGTGGTGAATGGGAGAGGCTCTGGGTTCCCGGAGGGACTCCAGCACTCACTAACTGTATGACCTTGGGGAAGGCAGTTCAGTGTAGCCTCATTTTCCTTTTCCGTCAACCGAGGGGATTTGACTCAGTCTCTAGCTCTAAAAATTTATTATCCTAATGCTTTATTTTTAGCAAAAGTATATACCTTGGTAGCAGCTTATATTCACAAAAAAATTAGCCTCCTTTATTACATGTCAGAAAGCTTTTAACTTTAATATTTGATAATGAGTTAGTTTTTGCCTTAACAGCAAAACAAAAAGAAACAAGATTATTTTAAAATTTGGAAATTTATGACTTATTTACTGAGGTTAAAATATTCTGATAACTCAGAGAAAAAGTGAAATTTGTTGTTAGGATATTATACAACGTGCATATTTATCACCTGCAAATATAGTTTTCATCCCATTATGTTCTACATGCCCCATGACATGCCAGCTTATCTGTTTGGAGTACTTTTCTGTGTGCTCAATTGTATATATGAGGTTTCTAAGGAAGAAAAATAAAATAAGGAATATTTAGCAATATAATTATGTAGAGGTCACAACTGTGAAAATTGCTTCTCTCACAACCACTATAACTTGGCTTTATTGCTTAAATTATATAGTAATAAAAATTATTTTGATACTCCTAGAGTAACTAGTCTTGATTCTTAGTAAGAATTTGCAATGTATTTATCTAAATAGAAAATCGTTCTGTTATTATAGGCACTTTTGAAATAGTGTTTTCTAGTACATTTGAAGCCATGAGTTGAAATATTTCAGATACTGTGAAATTTTAAAAAAAAGAAAACTTTAAGCTATTTCATTAGTAAAAATGTTTGCTACTATTTATTTATCATAATGTCTATTATTCATTCAAATAAATCTCCACAAGTTATGGGAAGGAATATAGAGCTGGGGTCAGGATACCTGGATCATAGCGCTGTTACAGGTTGTGAGAACTTGGGCAAATCATGTAACTCTTCTGACTCTGTTTTCTCTTATATGTTGAGAGTTGCTAAGTAATGTGCATGAAAATGCAACGGTAATGTAAGCTACAATTAATTTCTTTAGTATTTTTTCCTTCTAATAGAATGAAAGCACTTATAAAAGTAATATCTGAATGAAACAGTGAACTAAGGATTCAACCAGTCAGTGTTTACCTCTTCAGAGGTCAACAGCGTATAAATACACAGGTCAGTTTTGTTGATTGCGCCCGTTCATTTCTGTGCATGCTCTCATTCATTTTTCAGGAAATAAATAACATCTTTAGAAAGCTCTAACTTCATTTCCCATTCATAATAGAACGTTAAAGAGAAACAATTTTGTTAACAGATTACAGGGGCATCTTGTATTCTACCAGTTGGAATCTAGTGAATGATTTAAATACATGAAGTAGAAGAATATATATTCGTAATAAACTGACTTCCGTTCTAATGGCACTGAGCATGTGAACACCCACAAATACAAGCTGGATCCTTTAAAGGAGGAAGGTAAATTTCCTCTTGTTAAACTCTGATATTTGATTGTTAAAGCATAAATGGAACCCAGTTTTGAAAAGGTGTTCCGAAAGATGCCAGAGTTATCTGAGCTGCAAACACATCTCTAGATGATCTGCAGATTTGGTGTGATTCTCCATTAATGAATTTGCTTTTGGTTATATATAAGGATAATATTCCTTATTGAAATTTTCTAGTTACATTTTTATTGTTCTTTTTAATCCTTTTCCATGTAAATATATATTATTTAAGAAAAATGACTCCAAAGATAGAAATCAGTACTATCATATGTTAGTAACAGAGGAGGCCAAAAATGTAAGGGATAGCATTATTTGGTGTTATGCTTATTCCACGAATTAATAGTAACCAAAGAAATATTATGGCTTCCACAAAACTTTTACCATTTTTTTAAGTCGGGAAACATTTAAAAAATAAAATATCTTCAAAAAATAATATGCGTGCATTATTGTTTGGGACACATACGTACCCACTGAGATTAGTATGATGTGATTTGTCCTGCAGCTGTTTCAAATTAAGAACAGGTGTAGGAGACAGATTATGCAAATACTCATATTAATGTAATTGTCAAATTGGTGTGTTTACCATTGTGCTTTTAAAGAGTAGACTGTACTCCTATTTTAAATGTAAATTAGCTTCATTCTTGAGAGCAGCTATTGGGTAATGGAAACTTGGTCCTGGCTTAGAAATGAATAATTTCTAATAGACAATAACACAATTCTAAACTCTGACATTTTCTTTCCCAGTGAACTCTTTCACACATAAAAAGTGACAATTCTATATTATTTTTAGTACATATATAGTCATGGAGGTTTGTGTAAGTTTGAGTTTGTTCTGGCACTAGGCTACTATTTTCTCCTTTTATTGTGGTGTGTCATGATTACCTTGATAGCTTTTGATCTCCCTCTATCTTTTCTAACTCAGAATTCATCTCAGCTTTCCATCTTTATGGATCTAAACGCTCAAGAAATATATTCTTTGGAGAAATTGCATTATATTTAATTTAATAATAATCTTACCTCATAGAATTTAGTTACCTTCCATTGTATTTTAATATTTAAAATGTTTAAACACTAATTTTGGTATTTTAAACCATGTTTTGTGAATACAGAGCAGCCTTTTACTACTAGTTCATTCATGTGTCTGTGTGAGGATTTTATATGTGCCCAGTGTCATGACACAGACATACCTCTGCCCAAAAAAGGCTTTATCTTAGTCCCTAACTGGTCTCCTATGCCTCTTAGTGACAAGTTTGTTGGCCCTTATATCTAAATATAATGTGGGTGACTAGGCCAGTGAAAAAAGAAGGCTGAGGAGTCAACCAGAGATGTTAGAGAAATCACATTTCTTAGGTTCCCATCCTTTTATCAGTGCCTCTTTTTCTTTAACAAAAGAAAGGCCCTAAGCATTTATGATTTTATTTTCACTTGACATATATTCAGGGCTTACTTTGTATACCTGGTAATGTATTTCTGCTTTCTCATTTCACAGAATAAGAAACTGAGCCTTAGAACGTTCAAATTACATTATCTAAGGTCATGTAGCTGGTAGTTTGAGCTGGGATATGAATTTAAGTCATTCTGTTTCCAATTCCGGTGCCTCTGAACTTGCCATTAATCAATGATAACATGCAGCCTCTTAATTGCTGTTTAAAATATCTCAATTTTTTTTGTTTTGGGAAAACATGATCAAAACAAGGGGAATGACAAATGTGAAAACTGCCTTTTCTTGAATGTCTTCGTTGTTTCGAATCCAGGTCAGTTTGTGCTTAAGGTAAAGCAGTAGTGATGAAGGGAAGGGATTGGAGGGATGTGTGGGGCCACCCCTGTGAAGCAGGTCTCCATCACCACTATCACTAGAAGATTTTACTAGAGTAACTCTGACTTCCTTTATTCCTTTTTCTCCTATACCTCATCATCCCCAGCCGTTGGGAAGCACTGTTAAGAAGGACTTGGTAATGAAGTTAGATGTTTACCCACAAATGTGGGGAATAATCTTTTGATATGGGGAAAAAAGTGAGTGGTAGTTCTGGACCTCTACTGGAGGTTTTCTTGGTATCATGAGAGTTTTAATATCAAATGGTGAGAGATTTTCTGTTGGAAAGAGTGCTATTTTTTAATAATTGGTCCTCTTCCTTCAGATTGCCTGTCTACCTCATATCATGGTCAGAAGGGGGAGACGGTTGATGGGGAGAGAGTGATAATCAGAGATGCCAACAAGATAAACTTCTGTGTGTGACGCTTGCAGTGTCTATTCCTCATTAAAGAGTCTATCATTTATCATTTTTGGCAAGAAAAGGAGCTGCCACTGAGATCGACAGTGGATAAAAAGTAGCTGATCCAAGGGCTGCTGCTGCTTCCCCCACAGGGATCAGAAAAGAAACTGCCACATCCTTCAGTCCCCTCATAAATTCCTAGGGGTGACCATGATCTGAATTGTTCCCCCCTAAGGAGTAAAGCATACAGTAAAAGAGAGGCTGGTACTTTCTGAATTTGGACAAATGGAAATATGATGTGGTGTTTTGTTTTGATACATAATAGATATAGCAGTAGCTCCTCATGCTTCATTCATTGATTCAAGTCCTAGTCCAGAAATGCATTCTCATGGGGAAGATCACCTAAAGGTAGTTATAGGTCTTACACAATCCACAAACTCCAAGGACAACCTAGGGTTAGTGCCTCTCTGAAGGCACGATGCCCTACATAAGCAAAGCTGTGAAGGCTTCCTTGTTGTACCACTCACTGCTTTTGATATTTCTGATAAAGTTGGTGACAGAGGCATTTCAGAAGTACTCTGAATAGGAGTTTCTTACTTCTACTTTGATGCTTAAAAGTATATTGCTACAAGACCATCTGCTAAAGTGAGATTTCTACTAACAAAAAAATTAACTGTATATATATTTTGTATTGCTTTTTAAAGCAAAACCCTAAAACAAGTTGAAAGCTATACAGTATATCTAATCTTATTACTATCTGTTTTATTCCCCAGATTAGTATTTTAACTTGTTTTGTAGTCATTTTACTTTTTCAGGAGTTGAAATTAATACGTGAAATGCAATTTTTACATTGAGCAAGAAAAGCTTTTGCTTTAAGAAATGCCAAATCCCTGCCCTGAATCCTTGGGCTCTCACCCTATGTGCATACATTCTTGGACAATGCCTCAAGGTAAAAAACAAAGATTTATTCTGTGCTCAGTGTCTAATTTGAAATATTCAGAATGTAGACTTAGAGATTGGAAGCTCGTTTAATACATGTGCCAGCCATCCTGAAAGGCATTTCAATAGACTCTGTACCCTGGCATTTGTTTTAGAAATAATTGCATGCAAATGTAGTTTAACATCTGTACTATGTCTCTTAATCCTAACCAGGCATTTTCCATTAGATGTAGTCTGAAAATCACATTAAGAAAAATATATCATCTGTGAAATTATATTCTGAATGCCCCAAATAGCAAAGAAAGGGGCAGTATCCAGTTAAATCTGTGAACCATTCCTTTTTTTTCCTGAATCCCAAATTTTAAAATGTTCATTTCTTAATGCTGCATTATAAAATTGAACTGAGATTTTCTGTTTTCTAAATTTTTCAGTTTAGCTTACCACAGAACTTTCTTGAAGATGAAACTATACTGCTGTGTAAAATTATTTTCTTCATTTTTGCTTGATAATACAAAATGCAAGTTAATTTGTGTTTGTACCTTTATGGAAATCGAATTCAGATAGGTTAAATTTTAGTACATTGTATTCCTGCAGGCAGAATTTTCCAAGTGGAATTTTGTTACTGAACTGACTTTAAATATACTATAATTTACTAGTGTACTTAAAAAATTAGGGAAAGAATATTAAGGAATAAAATATATGCAGAGTTCTAGGAAGGCAACTGACTGGAAGGAAGAAGAGGAGTTCCTGGTGAAAAAGTTATTTCTTGCCATCATTGAAATTTATAAGAATATCTTGTGCCCTTCTGCATTGGTCACAGTTACTACTTCAGGATTGTAGTAATATGATTCTAAATACCTCAAAAATGTGTTTATATATTTGACCCTTCATTTAGTCCTCCAAGAGAAAGGCAGGTGGTATACACATGTAATGATGAGATATTTGAAGAACCTAAAGGCCACTTTGCTTTACATGATGCACTTGAAGATCTGGCTTCTGCCTCTCTGTCTCCATCCCTGCCACTCTTTCTTCCCTAGCACTGTTTTCTCTGACCTTGCTGGACTGTCAGTGTTTCTCTGAATGAACCAGGGGCCCCTGTACCTTCAAGCCTTCATAAAGGCTGCTTCTTTGGTCATGAATGCTTCCCATGTACACCCACCGATTTGTATACTAATGTCCATTTATTATCATCTAGTCTAAAATGCTTTTCTATCCACTGTCTGCCACGTAAGTACTAAGTACCCCTCCTCTGTGCTTCCAAGTTTGTCTTCCCAATTTGTCTATAACCTCTTTGGGTTAGGGACTCTTACTGGGATACCCTGTATCCCGGTTCTTAACCTAGTAAGTAGTTTTCTGTAGTATCCTACAGAAGTGAGAAGGACCCCCCACCCAAAATTTAATTTAGATGTCAAAGCTGATGACACTCCACATACCAAGAGAATTTGAGAGAAATTTGATTATTCACATGGGAGATTCCAGGGTAGAATCAATGGGGCACAAGCGGGTCCAGGCTGGCTTGGGATAGTAGAGGGTGTAGGCTGGGTCTGTATAATGGCTGTGGGGTGAGCTGGGGAAAAGATCCCTTGAGCAGGTGTTTTAAATTTCCCTCCGTGGCAAAGGAGGAGGTGCATGCACAAGCTTTCTGTCCAGATGTGGGGCCACAGGAGAAAGGGAGGTTGAGGCCTAAAAAGAAGTCAACAGTCAAAAAATGGAGTCAGGCCCTTTATTGTAAGTGACATTAACTGGATGGACGTTAACTGGATGGTCATTAAATCTTTGATGAATAAAATACTGAATGAACTACAGTCAGTCAGTAGCCCCCCATCATCAACAGGTAGATTCAAGCACCTATATGTCATGTCCACCATCCACTGCTCAATGCTTTCTCATTCCTTAAGGAAAGTTGTTTTACCCTGGCCTGTTCTTACCTTCTATTACCTCACCTAACCTCCTTAAGGCAACAAGAGACATCTATATTTTCTTTTGACTACAACAACCAAAAAAAGAGCAGAAAACAAAGGACTGTTATTCTTTTTTTTTTTACATAAATTTATTTATTTATTTTATTGGCTGTGTTGGGTCTTTTTTGCTGTGCACGGGCTTTCTTTAGTTGCCGTGAGTGGGGGCTACTCTTTGTTATGGTGCGCGAGCTCCTCATTACCGTGGCTTCTCTTGTTGCGGAGCACGGGCTCTAGGTGTGTGGGCTTCAGTAGTTGCAGCACATGGGCTCAGTAGTTGTGGCTCACGGGCTCTAAAGCGCAGGCTCACTAGTTGTGGCGCACGGGCTTAGTTGCTCCGCGGCATGTGGGATCTTCCTGGAGCAGGGATTGCACCCGTGTCCCCTGCATTGGCAGGTGGATTCTTAACCACTGAGCCACCTAGGAAGCCCCAGGACTGTTATTCTTATGTGAGCATAAGCTGCTTCTGCCTAGCCCCAGTATACCCAGGGGGAAAATCCCACGCATAGAATCCGTCTGCTTTATCTATTAAGTAATCACTGTGTAACTTAAAATGTTGTCTTCCATTCTCCAGATGATCATGAAAAACCTAGCTCCCTGTTTTTTGTTGTTGTTGTTGTTGTTGTTGTTGTTTTGAAGAGCTTAAAATATTCTCTTGAACAAAGCGAACAAGCATAGAACATGTAAACACAAATAGACTATTCTACCTGTACTCTGCAGGAGTATCTGATGCCAGAAGTGTCTGTTGACTGCTGTCTTCAGCGCCTCTTAAAATGTAATAACCACATCACTTGTAGGAGCACTACGGGCATCTTTTGCTTTTCAGTGACTTTCGGCGCATGAAAGATACTTGATTAACATCCCTGGAGATTCAAGTTGGCTACATAGTCAGTGGATAGGTGTAGGTCTTATTCTTCTCACAGACAGCACCGGGTCCTCTGCCCCATCCTTGAGCTCAGCCTCACCTCTGCAGACAGCTGAGATGTGTGGATGAGAGGTGTCCATATCTTTTCTATTCTTGGCTCCTCTGCTGAGGTTTCTAACAAGGGTGCCAATTAGTGCCAGTTATGATGGCAGCTTTCTGAGGTGAATGAGAAGGGGATTGACGAAAACCAGGGTGAAAAATCCGACTTCGACACTGTTATATTCTGTAATCCTTGTTAATTCTTCAGTTCTTTTAAACTGTGAAATGGAGATCAAATTTATTTTAGGAATGTCAGTGAATTTAATTGATTAATATTAAGTACTTTCAAATCTCAAATCCTCCAAATATATGATATCTGGATTGAGACAATAGCACTAAACTTTGTTAGTGTTTACCTACCCTTTCTTTTTTCAAGAAAAGAAATAATTTAGAATCTGTTGGACAGGGAAAAAGAAGTGAGTATATAATCTTAAATTATGATAAAAATAAAAATCCTAATGCCCATCAAAAATCAATACATTAATAAACTGTGCCTGTATTGACATTTTAAACTTAACCTAATGTTTTATTTTGCCATTTTTATATATTAAACTGTGCTTTGCAAAATAGAAAATCTGATTATACGAGCTGACATTTTAGGAGAGGAAAAGATGTATTTATAAGGCTGACTTTATGACAGCAATTTGTGATTACTTCACTTAATTTTGCAAACAGTAAAATATGAGGTGGCCATAATCATGGCTTTCAGCCTTATCTTTTGTCTTTTCCCTGAAAATGGATTATAACCTAAAATTTGCTCCAAAACTTAATTTAAAAGCTATCAAAATTTAATCCTAATTTTGGCAGTGAGATCATTGATTGAAACATTTTGAAGTATTCTTGTTAGTTTATATCTCTGGTTTCAAGTCACAGAAATACCCGTAAAACTTAAACAAAAAAGTGGGATCTATTCAAAGGTACAGAATTGGTTATAAAATACAAGGAAAAACAAAAAACAAAATAAAAATCTGGTCACAGAAAGGACAAGAAGCAAAAGCAAGATCATTGGACAGGCTCTGTGGGGTCCCAGGATTAAGTCGAATAAACTCCTGTTTATTCAGTTACTGAGAGAGGGAATCTGATTGGCCTATTTGTATCACCCACCTACCCTTGAGCTAGTCCTACCAATTTGCATATGATTATGGGAGCTAGGATGCAGAATAGGAATGGTTCCCCAAGAAAAATTTTGGTGTTGTTAGCAAAAAGAGAAATCGACGCCAGGTGGGCAAAATCCACTGATTTCCTCTGTAGTAACTAAGCTGGTTTACTGCAAGATCGTAGCATGCTCTTGATTTTTTTCTCAAAGAGTTCTACTTTTTCAACAGTAAGGAAACACAATAGGTAACTATAAGGAAATTGCACCTAGTAACACATTTGTACATGAAGATTCACTAAAGATTATATAAAAATCAAATTTATTTTGGACAAGTTCACTGTTTAAATACAACTTTAACTACATTTTTATTTTGAATAATTAAGGAAAGAGTAATCCCTAATTTAATTTCATAAATTTGGATTTTCATGTTGCGTTTATTACCAGTGAATGGTATAATTTGGCATGTTTAGCAAGGAAAAGAAAATAATGCTGTTTTTAAAAATTTACACTGATCCATGAAGAAAACAAGCATAAAATTATAAACTTTTAATAATCCATACCTTCAACAATATTCTGTGTGTCCTTGGACCAGTTTTTTTAAATCAATCTGAGTTAGTAGACCTAAGGACTCCCTATTCTGATCGTAAGCACTGTTCTTCCTCGTCATTCCCTCCACGTCACCACCACCTCCATCCACCTACACATCTTCCTGATCCAAGTGTATCCCATGATTAATGATGGCGTTAAAGACACTCTCACTATTTTGTATTGTTCGCTCTGACCTTGCTCTCCATTCTCCAAATTATGGTTCTCCTTACTCCTACTCCCAAACAAGCTACTGCGTATTCCTACAGAAAATCACAGTATTGGGCAGTATTGAGTCTGCAACTTCAGCTTAACCTTCATCACTGTTTAGCAATTGTTTCTAAACTCCTCACTCCCCCTATACCAACTTCTTGCCTTCAATGTCCCCTTCAAATTCCTACATCTCATACCAAGCCCCTATTCCCAGTGACTTCATATCCTACTTCGGAGAGAAAATTGAGAGGCCACAGGCACTCTCATCTCCACTCCTAAAACAAATTCACATTGGCACCTCTCATTATGCCCTTTTGTATCCCAGCAAGATCTTCTCACCAAGGCCAACTTCTCTTTCTGTACATGATACCTGCCCTGCCCAGCCTTTCCTACAACCTTGTCATGTCAGCTTCACAACTGCTTTTCTGTGTCTTCGGTCTCCCATTTCCTGTTAGTCTTTCTGTCTTTAAAAACCAAACACCCACAGAACAAAATCTTATTTGAACCTTTGTTTCATATCAGGCAATCTTCCTAGCCCACCCCTTTCCTTTATCATTAAACTTTTGGAAAGAATTGTTTACCCTTCAATCTCTATGCCTTCCTTAACATATTATGTTATGTTTCTATCCCCACTACCGTTCTGAAGTTATTCTTTTGAGTGTCACAGACAACCTCAGAGAGTTGTCTCCAAGTACAAGTCTCATCCTACTAGACCCTGTCAGAACACTTGAGACATTGGACACCAGTCCTCTGAATTTGGTAGCTTTCTTCATCTCTGTCCGTAACTTTTTTTTGATCAGTTGTTATATCAGTGGTACTAAACTCTGGCTGCACGTTATCATTACCCAAGATGCCTGAGCGCCATCCTAGCCTGATAAAATCAGAAGCTCAAGATGGTAAAGCCCAGCATCAGTACTGACTCCAAGCTCCCCAGGTGATGCTAGCACAGGTTGAGAACCATTCTTTAAATGATCTCAGTGACAGACCTTATCCACTCCCTGTGGGGTCACCACCACATAAGGTCTCAGATCTCTATATATGTTGCCTTATCTCCTGAACTTAAGGCTTGTGCTATACTCAGATGTTTTCTAGAAGCAACTACCAGATGTCCTGCAGTCACCTCTAGTGTAGTATTTCTGGTATTTCCAAATTAAGCACATTCTCTTCTATTCCTTAAAAAAATTTTTTTTTGCATTCTCTTATCTTGCTTGTGACATCACAGCCTACTCCCAGTGTCCCTTATCCTTCACTCTCTCAGTCACTCAGGTAGTCTCCAAATCCTTGGAAGTTAGCCTCTCCTCACATTGAGTATCCTGTTCTCACTTTCACTGCTCCTGATTCGGCCCAGACCGTAATTAACTCTCTGGTGAACCTTTGGGCATCTTAGGCTACCAGCTACCAGTTTTTCCCAGCTTCAGTCTAAGCCCACACACTCATGCTTTTCTTTTGTCTCCTTAAAAGAAAATCTGCCCCTCCCCTTTACCTCAGGACATGATAGAAATTCCCTTTGTCTGATGTGCAAAGTCTGATTCGTAGTCCGAGCTTTCCAGTCTTCTCTCTCACCCCCTGTCCCCATCCATACCACTCTCCAGCCATGCCCACATGATCACATTTCTCAAGCACAATTTGAAATCTTTTGTATTCTCCCTTTCTTCCTTTCCACGTCTTTCTTTTTTGAGTAATAAATTCCTCATTCTTAATACATTCTCCCAATACAATGGAACTGTACTGTTTACCTCGTCAACAATACATGTCTGTCTAGTGTTGGGTCTCAACCTAAGGATCCATGGGTAGAATTCAGGAGGCCAGTGAACGTGAATGGAGGCAAAAGAGTATTCTCACTTTCACTTCTAATTAAAACTTACTATTTTCTTCTGTTATGAATGTGGGTAACAAAGCACAGTAGTGTTGGCAGCATCTGTGACGTTGTCCTCAGTAAAAATTACAGATGTTTTCATATCACATTACAGTTGGCAAAAATATCCAGAAATATTGGTTATGGTTATTACTAAAAAATTATAGTGGTTATTAAACCTGACATTATATCATATTATTTAATGTATTCACAAAGAAGCACATTTATTAATATTTCACAACTGTGGCTTTTTCAGTATGTTGAAAACTGAATTTCAGTATAACTGATCTCCTTTCTAACTTCTTACATTTTATTTTATGCAATTAAATTTTTTTTTCTGAGGAGGCCATTCGTGATTTTAATGTAGTGTCAGAGGGGTTCAAGATGCAAATAGCACTTACTTAGTTGTGTCCTAGTTTACAAGGCTGTTCTTCCCACTCTCCTCTGGAACCAGGGACAAGTTTTCATTTCGTTCTTATATCCGCATGGCTAACATAGTTTATAGCACAAAGTACTGAAAAATATTCACTGACTGAATAATGAAATAAAAGAATGAAAAATATCATGAACACAGATGACGATGTTTCTCAAGTGTAATTATGGAAGCTCTAAATCACAATCACCAAGATGTTTGTTAAAATGCATATTCATGGGCCTTATCCTAGATCTTTCGAATCTGAATCCCTGAAAGTATAGACTTTTCAATTATAATAGCTTATCCAGACATTCTCTGGACACTAACATTTGAGAAACTGTTCCAGTAGCCTATATGATGCACAGCAGCCTTGAAAAATAAAAGCATGACCTGTTGTAAATAAGTTCAGCTGCCTGGGCTCTATTTTCTTTCTCTGCGAAGTGATTCTTTAATGGCTGCCCCATGTTGTCCTCAATATCATATGGAGTTCATAGTCAGTGCCACAGAAGGAAGTAAGACAGGGCTTACTCTTAGTTCAAAACAAAGAATGCAGCGTCTTTGGACATGTGCTCATATTGTTTTTGGTCCTCGCGTACATGGTCCCTGCTTATCGATGACTGACTCCAAACAGTATACCACCTATCCTGATCCACTGGTCTTATGAAATAATGTTTTCTAGGCAGCAGTTCTCTTTTCTTCAACTCCTCTGTTAGGGCTAGGCAGCTTTTAATCTGTTTTTTAGAGGTGGTCTAGGGATAGACGAAGTAGTTTGAATTTGCAATGCCAACACATATGATCCTGTTAAAACCCTGGCCACACTGTCCCTGGGACAGTTTCCATCAGATGTGATGAAAGACCTAAAAACAGCCAACCAAACCAACAAACAGAACAGTTAGAGTGGAGGAAAGGCCAGTCAACCATTTAATTTTTCTCTTGTTTCATACTACATCAAGAGTGTCCACACTTCTTGACTGATGGAACACTTTTTAAAAATTTTTGCACCTTTAAAATGTAGATCGCTATTCCATTCAGATATCATTTTACCCCAGATTTTATGACACTAAAGATTTAAACATGTTAAAGAAAAATGTGATCCCATTTTCAGCCAGTCTGAAGAATAATTATAATTTTAAAACATTTTCATTTGTTAGGAAAGATCAATATGTAATACTTTACTATTTTTCTATGAAAAATATACCTTCATCAACTTTGCAAAAATTATATTATTTCTTAGAAGTCACTTCACCTTGTCACAGAATGCAAACACCCTCATTAACTTTTTGCTTTGCCACACCAGGTTTCTAAAGAGAAAAAATATTTTTTATTCATGCGGAAGAGGCTTTGATTTGTATCATGAAGTCTGATAGGAGACGGAAAGCTATTTGAATGCAGATAGAATGTCTTGGGAATCTTTGCATCCTTTACAGTGTTTTTTATACATAGTAGAACTTTAATAATTTTTATTTGAAAAAAAATTGAATGTTCTGAAGCAATAATGATAGCTAATAAATATTGAGTACATAGCTAAGAAACATTAAGTATATGGGTACCAGCACTATTCTAAGTACTTTATAAATCAATGTATTTAATAACCCTAGGACGTTGTTACTACCGCCTTTCTAGAGAGAGAGGCCAGGAGAGCTAAGTAACTTGCTCAAGGTCACACTGCTAGTAAGTGTTGAGTCAGGATCTGAACCCCGGCAGACTGTCTCCAGAGCTGGTATTCTTATTTCCAACACTGAACGATTTACTCTATTGTTTTAACAGAAAATTGCAAGGATCCATATTTAACAGAAGAATAGATTCCCTCTGAAGTTAGTGTTGAAAGCCCATTCCAGTACATTGTCCTGGCCTTTTCACTGTTAAAAGGTTCTTTGGTGCTTATTTGAAACAGATGCAAACACTTAAAGCATCCATTCACATTGTGTTTCCCTGTGATTTGCTGGATTATGTCAGGTTGCCTCCAGGAGACCCATTTCTAAGTGACTCTGATTTCATTCGCCTTGCTACTCCTTTACAGACTTGCGGCTTCGTGGATCTGTTGGTCGGAGGTTGATTAGCACGTCTCTTGCCAACATTCTGTCTCCTTCTGTTGTAGAAAGCTCTAGGGCAGCCAGGAGAAGCTGGGTGGGTTTTTCAAAGCAGTTTCTTCAACCAAGCTTTTTGGCAAGACATGATGACGGGCTAATGGCAGTGCAAAGTTTATTCTCACATACTTTTAACTCCTGGAGTTATTAGTTGGAGTTGCTTAAAAGCCTTTGCCTTTCAAATCGTTTGCTTTTTTCCAAGGTATTGTTCTTCAGTAAACAGAAGATTAAGTTGACTTTCTCTTTTCATAAATGTTGCTTTTTTAACTCTTTATTTTTATTCCTTGTTCAACTCTTTTATTTAAACTGCATGTATCTTATAATTTTGCATGCAGAAGGACAGGGCAGAAATGTCACTGTGAGTCCTTAGAGTGGGGCAGTCCTATCTCTTTTGTCCCTAAGGATAGATTAATAATAGTATCATTTTAATGTGCTGTATTTTATCTATGGTAACAGGAATGATTTGGCATTGTCAGCCAATGATTGCTTTGGTTAAACAAAGTTTCTGATTAACAGAAGTATGTCATGGCTTCAGAAGGTCCTTCAGAATCTTGTTTCATGTCAAAGTTATCTTAGTGGTTATCAGTTAAAATCATATTGGGGAAATGTTTGAGACACAATTGAAGATATGTTTGGATTATAATTAGATATATTGAAATTATGTTTCTGAGTCATTTGAGCTGAGAATGGAGAACATTCTCACAGTGAAGCTTCAGGCTACTCCCATCACAAAGCTCTAATATGTAGATGAAATGTAGCAAAAATCTCCTTCTTATAAGGAAATCCTTCTGATAATTTTGGCACCTGTATCCTTTAAATGGTGCCTACACCATTTTATTCCATAGAATCTTTTGTGTATTTTTATCAGTGTCCTTGTACCTGGTCTGGAAATGTCCTGTTTCTTAGTCAGCTCTGTATCGTCCCTTCAGACTCTCTGATTGGGGTGGCAAATCTTTAGCACCTGATGTGTTTTGTCTGTGTTGGCGACACAAAGTACAATATTTAATTTGGGTGCTCTTGAAAGAGCTTAAGGTGATGCTGCTTATTTATGAAGTTTCATTTTCAGTACTAAATATAAATCGTGTCGTAGCACCTTTGGAGTTCTCGTGATGCTCACTGATTTTTAGTTTTCGGTAGATGAGTGTCGATCTGAGGATTTTTTGTTATTCTGGTTCATTGCTGTGATATGGAATAGCATTTGTTTCTTTTTTTTTTTTTTTAGGATGCTTATGACCTTGTTAAATAGCAGTCCAAAAATCGTGTGGCTTGTTTTGATTTTAACCAAAGTTACAGCTGCCTAGCTGTAAAGCAGTCAGTTTCTCTTATTATGATTAGTTCTTCAACTTGTACTGTTTTAAATTGCCTGCAATTAGCATATTTCAACCTTATTTTTAGGTTTAAATTGCAGTGTAAGAGTGTACTCTCCTCTTAGCTAATTAGTGCTATCAAGGAACAGTAGGTTACCTCATTAGTACCATGTGCATTTAATTAAAGAAGAGAAAATTGGAGTTAACCTCATAGTTAATATTTTCACATAGTGCTACAATGCCAACACCTTCAATTGGAGTCACACCCCTGTGTATCTAATTATGCACTGGTGCCAAATAAGGTTAGCAAGGGTACTACAAGGCTGTTGACAAAATAATTTAGATGAAAACGTGTTTGTTGGATTCTGACAGTAAAATGTAACTTGAATATTTTCTCCTCGTCTCATCTGCCAGCGTCAGATGACATACTTCTTCATAGGAAATTGAAGGAAAAGAATATTTTGGAAGCCATTTTTTTTCTGTTTGAATTAATGTTGCTCTTATCTTGAAGAAAATGGCATATAGTCATGTAAAGCATATACAATCCGTTTCTTAAACAGAGCCCCTGAACTTCAGAGATGTATTTGAAAAGAATTATTTATAAGATGTAATATTTACATGCATCAAATCACTACAAATACTCCCTGACACTCCTACCACATCCCTCCTTGCTTTTCTTCTTTTCTGATATACTTATAATTTCCCTTGTGTATCTTATGAATGGGGATCATCCTTTCATATCATACATGAAGTCTAAGGATGTGTTGTCACATGGTCTATTCAAATGCAGTGTAATCCTTTTGCCCTTCAGACAAAATCTTTTGAAATGTCTAATGCTACTTAGGTAAAAAATGACATTCCATGTCATTTATCAATAAATAATCACTTTGCTTTTACAGATAAAAATGCAAACTATTCATTTGAGTGTATAGAGTAGTTTTCAATACAAATGACACAATTCAACAGGTTTTAACAGAGATTACGGAGTTGGGCTCCATAGTCTTAAATATATATTTAATGGCAATATTTGTGTTATAGTAATGCAGATCCAAAGCAGTTTATTTAAAGAGATTCTTGTGATTGTTCTCACATTTCATGACAAGACAGGATTTATGTTCATTCGTATTGGTTATAATTGACTGCAGGTCAACAGTTAGCTTTTTCAAAAAGAGATATTAAAGTTTTAAAGACAAATAGCATCCCATACTCTAAAAATCACAGTACCATTTAAAGATATAGGAGTATTTATTAACATCGGCCATAATTTTAGCTTAGAAATGGGAAGTGAAACTTCTAAGTCAAGATCGTGGTGGATAATCGATAATTTTGGTTAGTGGTTACTTCATATGTTCAGATATTTAAATTGACATCTGCCAAATTATTCCTATTTTTTTAAATTTGTATTGATACTATTATTAGCTGTGAGACAAAGGTGGAATAGTCTTGTCTAGGTCAACCTACCAAGATAATAATCCAAACAATATTTTCTTAAATTATAATGTACATTATTAACATAAGCCTTAAGATTGAAAAAAAAAAAAGCCAACTCCTGATTCTCTTTGTTTAATCTAGGAATTGCTTCCAGAAACAAAATTATGTGTCTGTGGCCACTCTTCTGGTGATGGGCATCCTCACAACACATTTGCAGTAAGTTACAGTGGGCAATTAGAAATTCAGCTGCTATGCACAAGGCCGTAGACCCAACCCCACCAAATAGATGGTCTGTGATGTTCCATTAGCCACTGCCTTCTACTGATGCAGATGATCAAGAGATGACTAATGTTAAGGCACAGATGTAATTCATTTGTTTTCTGTTACTTCTTATAGTCTCATTTCAATTATGTTTCATCAGATATACATACAGTTCACCATTTCTGTGAGTTGATGGCATTAAAGCTTACCTTAAATATATAAGAGCATATGACTTTTTCACCACTGTAGTTTTCTTGAACCATTACACTTTTCTTGAACAGATTTAAGAATAATTTCATGAGATGCTATTGATACGCATAAAATAAATGCATGGAGATTGTAGATAGATACAGTACATATTTTAGGGAAAAGTTGCCATTCCATGTTCTGCAAGTTACTATATAAATATGCCAAGGCCTCTTTTTACATATTCTGTCACTAGAGTGTAATTTGTGTCTTTAGACTATAATATTCAATGAAAATTGCTTTCGTGACCCAATTCACATACCAGTTAGCCTTGGAAATGAATAGCAATCCTGAAGTGGCCATTCAAGAATTTTTAAATAGAGCAACTTCATGTTTCTATTTAGCATGGATACTACCTGTATTCCTAAGGAATCTCTAAATATGTAAGTCATATATTTTCATATATAGAATTTTTGCTTGTTTCCTTAAGAATTGATGTACTTTTTTCATTTCCATAGTCTAAAATATTCCTAAATTGACTCACCCCAAATTTTTTTTTACTACCATATATGTAATATTCCCTAATTCATGATTGGGAGAACACAAAATAATTAAGACTTACAAACAAATAATCAGTGTCTTCCTGAAAGAAGAAAAAATATCTAATTTCATACCTTGGTTAAAAAAAAGAAAGATTTTTCTCAATAAAAATAGTGTCAAATTAACGTGGAATGCTTTTCTTTGTGGAAAATATATAAACTTTAAACTTTTTTTAAATGTTAGATGCAAAACAAAAATAAAAGTTAAAACAGCAATAACGCACTATTTTATGAAAATAGTGAATGCAGGGGATTGGTAATAAATTTTGTGCATGAAATTAGGTTTCATAATGATCTGAAATTATCTAGTTTGGGGTTTCCTTCGTTTTAATTCTAAAGTGTTTGCCCTTCTAAGCTTTCTTTACAATAATAACATTTGAAAAAATAGCAAAAATGTAATAGTAGTGGTAAGTTTTGCTGAAATTATGTAAATGTATGCGAAAGACTAAAATAATTTTAATTTCTAAGTTTTCTCTGTATGCTTTGAAGGAAATAAATTTTAGTTAAACTTCAAAGATAACTACATTTTAACTTAGTAAAGAAGATTCATTCAAAAATATACTTGAAAAATAGTGCATTAAAAATGGAACAGGCAGTATTCCTCATTGCTAACACTTTTTCCTAAAATAACCTCAATGAAAAAGTTGTTTTCTTTAGACTGAAGAGTGAAATGGCTTAACTAATAATAGTTTGTTCTTTATGTAAATCTACTTCTACCATTAAAAATAATTATCCTCTATTCTACTGACGGAAAAATAAATCTACAACATCAGATCTTTATACTTTCACTGAAATGTCTTCAGAATGAAAACAAACCATGGAGAAATTAGATGAATGGTTCACAGGGGCCACGCAGTTCCTCAATGGCAAGCCTGAATGTATAGCCCAAGTTTGTGATCACCAGTGTATTGGTCTTTCCAGGACTATGCCACATTGTTCATGGCTGCCTTGAATGCTATGTTGAACAGGAGTCTGAGGTTATGCCATGTGTCTGAGACTGCAGTTAGTCTCCAAGACAGAAAGAACACCAGGACGAATTAGTGCAGTCTGCTGTGGTTGGTGGGGAGAGAGAGCATGGCAGCGCATGGATCAGGTGTTTGCCATCCCTGCAGTGCACCAAACATAACACTTCAAATTAGTCACTGAATCACTTTGCGAATGATGCTTCTTGACTTCACAGTACAAGGGAAACATGCAATACTAAGTAGGTGCTTACGTCCTATATTGATTTATATTAGATATAAACTTTCTGCAAGCTAAACTTTAGGCTACATAATGTGATTTAAACCAATATGCAAACTAAAACAAATACTGTTTGTTATTCATAGTTGACAATTTCTATGTGATGAGCATGGCTCTCTTTCTTAATATTTGTTAAATTTGATAAGTACTAATATGCTGGGATGGTACTCAACTAAGTCTGAGCACCATGAGATTACTGGTGGGATGGGAGGAAGAGAGGTATATAAAGGATAGATAGGGGTATCTAAACCAGCCTCATTCCTTTATAGTCTATATATCTCACATTTATAATAAATTGTGAATCATTGTAATAATTCTCTAAATTCTTAAGAGACCATATGTAATGCCCTACCAGTGGATTAACTTAAGATCACACGTGATTAATCAACCTTCACAAATAAAAAAACAAAATTTTCAGGCATGTGTTCTAAAGTGGCAGATTAATTTTACCTCGTCTCTCTTGACTTAAAAAAGTAAAATCCTGTAAGTTTATTAACAAGCCTGAAGTAAAGTACTATAAATCTCAGAAGGGAAAAGCCACTTACAATTACCAAATGTAGGTTAAAGCCCAAATTACTTTAAAGCAATAGTAATTTGCATAGCTGATATTAAACAGATATCAAAAGCTCGCCATCATATCATCCTCTTTCAGGTATTTATGATATCAAGTTCCTAAGCAAAGACGCAATGAAAATATGTTTCAGAGGAGTATTTTCTGGTGTTTTGATCTGGAAGTAGCCATAAGATGTTAGCCATCATCTAAGTATTGTGCCTTCTTATTATCACGTTGTTGAACAGTAGAGACATTTTTATGAACTCACTAATACATTATGTTTATTGTGCCTCTACTAATTCATTGCAGTACTGGGCAATAGTGATTGTACTCACTTACATCACCTCTACCTCAAAATTGTAATCTTAAATTCTATCTTTCTGTTTTTTTAAAGAAATTTTTGGGCTCCTGAGGTTGTGCATTTAATATTCTAAGAGCAACAATTTAATATTCTTATTATAAGTTTGAATTTTATAGGAAAACGCATTAAGTTCTAGCTTTAAAAGACAGGGATATGAGAGTAAGTGAGCATCGTTGTAAGAGATTACTTTTCAATACTTGCTTTTCATACTCGGTTTTTTCAAATGGTGTATGTTTAACTCTAAACTGGAAAAACTTCACTTATTTTATTTTTCTTTGAAACTTTAATAATGGAATCGATGCCTTTCTTTTTTTTCCCTGATATATCAAACAGCTTTACAAATGGCTAATTCTGTCAAGATCCTAAATTTCACAACCTTTGGCTTCTCTGCCGCACAATAGTAACCCAAATTCAGTCCTCAAGAATGAGACTTTATTGACTCTTCATCTGCCTGAATGGCCTTATTAGCACCTACCTACAGATAATATTATTGTTAGTCTTGCCTATAGGTTTTTACACTTACTTGAATACTATTTTACATAGGACTCTGCCTGTTAGCTCTAAGTGCTAAAGCAATTACATAGAATGTTCAGTCTTTGTCTTCTAGGTCTTAATTTCAAAACATTTACCACTGGGTCAAATGTATATCTTGATGAACAAAATTTGTTGGATCTATAAATTAAAAATAAGACTTGGCTGGTCTTGGTCTAGCCAATTCAAATTAAATTACATTGACCACATTGGATCTTTTCCCCTACAGATCTTGATCCTGTTATGACTGCCTCCTGAATGTTTTATTTTGATGGGAATTGTGAATTGGTGGAAATAAGAAAAAGGGGTTTTAAGAATCTCTTATTTTCTGTTCCAAATTCATCTCTTTTTAGGCTTTATGTAAATTCTACTCAGAACCAAATAGTCTGTCCCATGGGCTCTGGAATTGGCTTTCTGGATTGAATATTGGGCAAATTAGTTGGTCTTTTTTAGCCTCATGCTCTCAATCTGTAAAATTAGGACAATAATAGTACCTACCTCATAGGGTGGTAATGGGATTACATTTGATAACCGCCAAAAGTGTGTGCAGTAGATGTTTGAGTCAGTATCTGTAGTATCAGCAATATACTCTTGTTTGGACCAAGGAGGCAATTCTGTTTGACATAAATTTAAATATGTATATAAAAGAGTGAGTCAAAAATTATCTGCATTCTGGCTGTAGAATTTATTTTAATTAACTTTTAGAAAAGACAAATACATCTTTCTTTGACATAATCTCCTTACTTTTCAATACACTTTGTCCATCTGTCAACAAACTTTCATATTCTCTCATTAAAAAATGTTTGAGGGTGAGCTGAGAGCCACAAATGCACTGCTGTCTTCACTTCATCAGAAGTGAATCTTCGTCCTCATAGGGCTGCTTTCAGGGGATCAAACAGGTGAAAGTCCAATGGAGCAAGATCAGGACTACAGGGAGGACGCTTTAACACCTCAAAACGAACTTTTTGCAGAGTGTCGACAGTGTGGGCAGAAGTGTGTGAATGTGCACAGCCTCAGACCACAAAATACAAATCACTGCATGCTGCTCTTCTTTTGTACAAATCACAAGTGGGGCATCCGTTTTTGCTCGCACCGCAGTTACAAATGAACTGATGTAACACATTCACACCTGCACAGCAGTGACTGGGGAGACAATAGCCTTGAATGGAAAGTGCTGATAAGACAGTGCAGCCAACACAAGTTTTAATGTAACTGGAGTGCGGATAATTTTTGACTCACCCTAGTAGTATTAAAACTAACTAAGGGGCTTTGGGCATTGCCTTGACCATGACCAAGACAGATGGAAGTGTTCCTTTCTAAGAAGAAAGCCTTTATATTCATTAATTTAAGTTGAACACTGCCTTTTTTGCTCACAGAAATCAGTTACCCAAATGTTTTCTGATTTGTTAAGCTAAGTGAAGAAGAAAGAACCCTGCCTCACCAGACCGAAATGATGTCCTCTGGCAGTCAAGGAAAATCATGGCTAAAGAATGTAAAAAGAAAGTGAATGTGCCCTCAATTGTCTGTATCCAGCCAGAGCACAGGAAGGTGGGAAATTAGGAAATACATGTAGCAGTGCCAGATTATCTCCAATTATTTCTTCCCTTCTCTATTATAAATGTATTGGCAGAAATTAACCAAGAATTAAAGATAAATTACTGTTTATTAGTAGTGTTGATCATTTTAACTAACAAGCTGGGACAATTAACCTGGGATAATGTTGTGTAAATTTTTTGGAGAGTCCTTTCTGTAAAACCTGTATTGCAAGATTTAACTCTTTGCTATTAGTGTAAAGTTGTGTTCATTATAAATTTGAATTTACTTTGAAGCAGTAAAAATCAGATTTCTTAACCCATCATGTTCATTTTGAGTAGTCTGTATTCACTATTACAATAGGATCAGTATTATACTAGATCCTTTGGTATAAAACAAACCTTAAGATAAACATTTCAAACACTTATATTACAGCTGATTTTGTTAATGCCATAAAGCTGTAATATAGTGACCATATTTAGAGCTACTATTAAAAACCTTCCAGATTCTGTTGGAAATAGAATAAAGGTTTCTGTTTTTAAAGCCTTGACTGACATTTGCATGCAACTCCTTGATTAATCTTTTTCTTTCCTAGTGTAACTCAAGATATTAATAATTATCTTTATACACCTCACTCAGCTGGGATGTAGCTCCCTGAGCTCAGTTCATTCTAGACACCTCTCCTGAGTGATTGCCTCTCACCTTCTATTTTATTGCAATATTTGAGACTGCCATGAATTCTCTTGATGTTGGTTCCAAGAAGGACCAGTAGCAGAGCTTTTTCAATGGAGACTCCTCTTTGAAATTTATAATGAATAATTTACTCCCCTTGATGATTCACCAAAGCATTAGTATGGCAGGAATCAGGGGCTGATGAAAGGATTATTTATTTAGTTATCTGGTTTTGTTGTTGTTAATATAATTTTCATCAAATAAATTGATACACACACTAGAATATGTATGTGGCAATAATGTGAATTTGTGTTGCCCATTCGAACAGACTATATTTTTCCTTTCACATTTAAAAGTATTTGTAATGAGCTGTTAGTGATAGTCTCTACAAATATGAAATATAGTCTGTATTAACTTCTAATAGTTCACTCTGTAGTTCTCACATCTTTCTAAACATCACTGATAAAATGTGTATTCTGTATTTATTATTTGTATTTCTATACCTTAGATATTTCCACGTCACTTGTAGTATCATAATAAGTGAAAGGCACAAAAAACAAGTCATCCTAGTGGATCAATTTTCACAGCTCATGAGCACATGCACATACACAAACATACATACACATACATATCTAAACAATCATGTAAAAGAATGTTCATGGGTTTTTATTGAGTTCTATCTGCAATTCATTTTTCTTTCTCTTCTTTTTGAAGTTAAATTTTTTACATTGGTAATTTTCTTTAGGCAAATGAGTTATTTGCACACGATTGACAAATTGTAGAATCAAATTTTTATTATTGGCACCATTCATGTAGCAGTATGTTTACTTAAAAATATTTCTAAATAACCAGATTTTTCCTATATTTTCACACGTAGGATGTCATGTCAAGCAGTACGTGATTCCCACCGCCATTCGAACTTAAACCTGAAACTGCTCGTCGTACTTTAAATCTTTATCCAACAGAGTTCAGAAAGGTTACTGTTAGCAGGATTCAGTCATGCTGTAATCATATAATGCACCATACAACACAGATGAAATTGCACTTGTTTACTTCCAATAAATTATATTCCTTATCAGAATGATAAGAAATTTGGTGCAGAGTCACACTACTGATAAAATAAAGAATAAAGTCTTCTATCAAGTTAAGCTTTACAAGATAAAACTTTTGTCATATTGAGCATTGAGGAACAGCATGAAATTCTGTTCACGGCTCTTGCCACCGTGTTCCTGAGCTCTTTTCCCTGAAGTCATCATTACCATCCTAGCAGATCTTCCTCCTCTTCTCTCTTAAGAGAGATAGTGTGAGATATTTTGCAATAATAGCAGAAGTAATCTACCATTCCAGTTCTCTGTGTTATAACATCACACTCCAGAATACCAGTATAATATCTTAGTTCTTATTTAGAATTTGAGATGTAAAATATTTAGTGGGGCTTAAAACAGACAGTACAGCATGCGAGTAAGAGAACTAAAGCAATCTTAAGTACTCTTAAGAGTATTCTTAAGAGATGCTACAGTGAAAAGGAGGCATCAAGTAAATATCGCGGAGATAAATTCTTATTAAATTAAGCATAATTCATAAATTCACATGTGGTTGTGTAGAGACAGAAAGAGTGTTGGCGAAATGATATCAAAATTTAATAAACAAGCTTACAGTTTTAGAAATTTAATGTTATATATGCAAACCTAGTGAATATGTTCTTGATACATAGGTAATCAATATAACATTAAAAGATAAAATAATATGAATAACATGTGTACTGTTGTTTTATCTCTAGTTCTCCCTAAATCCTTGTTGCCCATAAGTTGCATATCTCTTATACTCTCTTATATTAAGGGTGAAAAATATACTTTTTTTACATATTAAGGCTGGAAAATATACTTTCTTTTGCATGCTTACCCCTGTCCTTTTGTATATTGCCTACATCGTCATTCTGCATTGTTGGAAGGGTGGTGCCCTGTTAGTGTGTTGCCAGAATAAGGAGGTGAGGGTGTCTAATCAGCATGCATTTCCGTCCTGTAATGACTGATGGAATATGTTAGCTTAAAGGAGCCTTAAGAGTCATCTAATTCAACGCCTTTATTTTACAGTTGAGAGAACTAAAGAATCTAAGTGACTGTCCGTATACCTCTTCACTAGTCATTGAACGCTTGATGATCTGATCGTTCTTTAGTCTTGAGCCATGGTTCATAGGTATTAATTTCGGCAAGCTGTGTATTTTATGTTTAATTCTATGTATCTGTCAAAGAAAGAAACCACTCCCTTTCCCAGATGTTCCGAATCACATTTACCTATAATAAGTTTTCAAAAACCAGATCAATTTCATGATCACTTTTGAAATTACCTTGCATATTACCTGACTACTTGTGGTTTGTTGGGGACACTTTTAAGGTTTCTATGAGATAGTCTAATTTATAAGTTGAGGTTTTAGAAAAGAAAAATTCAAGGATTTTTAATGATTCCCCCAGAAACGTTTTAAAGCAATTCGCGAAATCCCAGACTGTTGATTTTGTTAGGACTTTCATTCTTATGTTAGGACTTCAGCTAGAAAAAAGAGACTTATTTTTTTAACTTATACAGGGCGTTTATTTCCTAATGTTTAGAGGAATAAGCCTAATAGTTACAAAGTCTTAATTCTTACAATCGTTTTCCCTTTTTTTATTCCGTACACATCTAAGCAAGATCAGTTGCTGTACAGGGTTTCCCTGGTTTTCCAGGTTGTCTGTTTACTATCCATCAGACAAATATTATGCCTTAACAGTTGAAAAATAACTGATTAGTGGGTCATCCTGACTTTAAAATAAAAGAAAGGGGGATGATATAAGGTTGATACTTTGTCTGATATTGAAATATCGAACATTTAAATAGGTAAAGCTCAGAATGGATCCTTGAATTGACCAGATGAAAATGCTAAGTGACTAACATACAACTTTGATCTTGTAAAATATATTCATAGCACTTGTTGTAAATTGACTACTTAAAGCTATAGAAATGAGTACAGAGGTTACAATTCTGTTGAGAAATTGTACTTCTAGAAAAGTCCTACAAAATGTCTGGAACGATCAATGCTATCATTGTTAATTAGCACATAAACTCTTTTTATATTGATACCATTATAGGATAAATAATTGCTCCTGTTTCTCTTTTCTCATAACTTGTGTACAGTTCTTAATGTCTGCCCAGTGTCTGCTGGATAAAGCTTTACAAACCTAAACCTTGCAATTATGTGCCCCCACCGCTGGGCTCTTTTCCTTTCCCAACCTGACTGATATATCTACTTTCTATTCCCAAACATACAATATTCCTTTTTTTTTTCTGTTCCTTTTCGTGTGTTGCTATCACTCTGTAACCTCCTCCCTTTTCTTATCAGACTCTACTGGTTATATATGGTCCAGCTCAATTACTATCCCACATGAATGCTTTTTCACCAGTGCAGTCCACATTGATTGATCACTCTTTTGATCTTGTATGTCTATACTAATCCATTTCACGCTTTTGGAATTATTCTTACACAGCCCCCTGACATTCAGTTCCATTCAACACATATTCACTGAGCACACCGTATGTATAACTCACCATGCTACAAAAATTTTCAGTAGAATAATGATTACCTACATTTGAAAGTGTATACTATGAAGATGGGAAATACATAATTTAGGAGTGAAAAATCAATGCAAACTGTAAAAAGAGATTTAATCATTGTACTGAGAAATTGAGGACAAGTAGATGGAAGAGGTTTATTTGAGGTGAAGTTATGAGAAAAAAAAAACAAAGCAGAAGTTCATCACACTAGAAGTATAGAGTGCATTCCAGGTGATGAGGACAGAATAAGCTAAGTTATAGAATAGGAAGAAAAAAAGGATAAGGTGGTTTTCAAGTTGGGGCATAGTGTATTGTATCTCAGGAATTGGAGAACATTGTGGGGAAGAGGTTGGAGTATAGTCTTTAAACATATGAACCACAGCCAGAATTTGAAGTTTTAGTTGGCTTTTTTTTAAAAACCTTAAGTATTCTGTAAAATTTTTGAGCAACGAAGTGGATGTAACATAACTAGAGTATCTTATTTAAAGATATCCTTGGGAGCAATAGGAAGAAGTGATTGGGAATAGAAAAAATAGTAGAGTCCATGTGTCTAGGTGAGAGGATGTTGTCCAAAAAATAAATAGAAATGGTCATATTAACTATTGGAAGGACAAGGTAAGGAAATAAGAGGACAGATTTAAGGGAGAATGCAACACTTTGATTTAAAAGGTATATTGTTAATTAGAGGAATGAAAAGAATTTGAGATTCCTGGAATTTTGTGCCTAGATTTCTGTATTGAACACAGGAAGAATAGCAGGTTTGATGGTGGGCAGTAAGCAAGTTGGAGGTGATAAAAAGTGTTGCTTGAGAGCTGTATTTGCATTGCTGGTAGGATATCCATATTCAGGAGACAGTGATGACTTGGAGGCAGTGCATCTTTGGAAGTCTTACCGTTTGCAGGAGATTAGAGTCCATTGTTTTGAAGGAAATTGCAAAGAGGAAGACAACCACAGAGAATTCCCAAGAGGAGACATTGGGTAAAAGGAAAGAAAGAATAACCAGTAAAGAGTGTGAATCTGTATGACAGTAGAGAACCAGGAGCCTGCAGTCAAAGAACAATAGAAGAGATTTTTTAAAAAGCGTTATCACAGACTGAAGGTGGTTTTAAAACTGTGCGATGAGACATGAACAAAGTTATTAGATTTGGTAAGAGTGGTTTCAAAGAGTATAGTCCATAACAGTGACTTGAGTAGTAACTAAAAGAGTATATATAGAATCTAAAAAATGGTATTGATGAACTCAGTGGCAGAATAAAGGTGCAGATGTAAAGAACAGACTTGAGGACATGGGGAGGTGGGGAGGGAGAAGCTGGAGCAAAGTGAAAGAGTAGTATTGACATTTATATACTACCAAATGTAAAATAGATAGCTAGTGGGAAGCAACTGCCTAACACAGGGAGATCAACTCAATTGCTGATGACCTAGAGGGGTGGGATAGGGAGGGTTGGAGGGAGGCTTGGGAGGGAGGGGGAGGCTCAAGAGGGAGGAGATATGAGGATATATGTATAAATACAGCTGATTTGCTTTATTGTACCGCAGAAACTGGCACAACAGTGTAAAGCAATTATACTCCAATGAAGGTCGGGAAAAAAAGAGTATATATAGACAAGTAATGTACTAGTCCTTTGGGGAAAATACTGATTAATAGGGAGATGATATGATGAAGACTTGAGGGAGTAGAACTGAGGAAAAGTCTTGGGGAGAGGGGGCAGTGGAGATGAAAAGATTAAAAAAGCAAGAAGGAAAAGGATAGAGTTGAAACAATGTCTGAAAGATGATTGGGGGAGAGTGCTGGCATCAAGGGCACAGGTGGAGGTAATTCATCTTTAAAGGAAATAGAATCCACTTTCATCTGAAATGGACAGAAATCTGAAGATGAGTAAACTCATAGCTAGGTTAGTACCTCTCTTTATATTATTTATTAAATCTGTTTGTGCCTTGTGACTACCATTTTGTCTCTCTCCCCCAGTGTCAGGACATTTAAGTTTAAACTTTGTATCATCACCTTTTAGAGATGCCTGTTTCTGGGACAAACTGTATGAAAGGGAAGGGTATATCCATGGTTGTTAAAATTTTCTAGTTATGACAGCTTTACTCTCACCATATTTGTTATACTTTATGATATTTTTAACCAAAAGAATAGCTACTCATTAGAGTTAAAACTTAGCAACTATTTTCTCATAAGAGACTCTAAGAACCTAATCACAATGTGAGTATTCTTTCCTTTCCCTCCAAAATTTAAGGTGGATTAATATAAATCTGAAGAACATTATTTTATGAGACATTTAAATACGTTAAGATTTTGAACTTTTTAAGTAATTGGTTAATTTTTAGTAATTAATAAAATATAGCTCTTCACTTTTTAGAAAAATCTTTTAGTGAAAACAGAACATGTAATTGGAGTGAAATATATGCAAAAATATTATGATAGTCTCTTTTTCACTGTATTCACAGTTTTAAATTTTAAGAGCAACTCAATAAACTAATCACTAAAATCACTCTTAGACATACATACCCCTGCTTAATTCTGCTTTTAGTATATGTAGTATGGATACAAAGATATGACATAGTAACATATCCCTAAACAACAACAACAAAAACCTTCTTTCTGTTCATAAAATCAAAACTAGAGTATGAGGGGAACAATGTAAGAAAGGAAAGAAGAAAGGGATGGAGAGAGGAAGGAAGGAAGACAGACACAAATAGAGACGTTGTTTTTGAAGCCGAGTTACAACAGCAGATATTTCTGCTTTACACGGTGGGCTTTATATAGTAAAATTTCAGGGATCGATGGTAAACGATTGGAAGCATATTCTGTACAAATAGTTCTGTGACTTCTGATAGAGGCATTCCTACATCATTCTTACTGAAAACGAATCCCTTTCCTTTTTTTAGTTCTCAATTCCCTGCAAAACAAATTTGCTCTCCAACTGAATTAAAATGTTTTTTTGTTTAGCCTCTTACTGGGGTGTTGGTGAAAATATTGAATATGTAGGATTTTATGAGGCAAAATCGCATTGTGATCACTTTGGCACAAGCCCACTCTTTCAGGTGTAGAAACCACTTGCAATAATTTTTATTACACCTGTTTTTTTCTCTTGAGGAAGCTGAGCATAACTGAGAAGTAAAATAACTTGTCTAGACTCACATTTTGGTACAGAATTAAGTCAAGATCCAAATTCAGCTCTGTCTGCCTCCAGGATCTCTCCTTTATGTCACATCACCTGTGACATTTTTCTGGTGGTTTTAATTTTTTTTAATAACTACTACAAAGAGCATTTAAAGAAAGCTTCTCCCCCACCCCCCACATTAGAAGAGTACCTGAATATTTGAGTCATCTTAGCTGCCTTGAGCACCTTGACTTTGCTTTCTGCATCCACCTACTACAAACCAAGGATTTCCAACTCCACCCACTTAAAACAGGAACACAAAAAGGATTTGACAATCACCAGGCAGTGTTCCAACTCATGCTGTCGAAAATTTTACTTTTTTTTCAATTCTGACAACTTCCTATATTTCTTCACTTAGTTTACATGTCCTTATCTTTCTTGAACCAACACTTTACTCTCATTACACCTTCTCTTCTGTTTGACAGTTGAAACACTTCTTTGGCATTCTTGGGTCTGTGCTATTTTTCTAAAATCCCCCCCTCCTGCTGTGTGTCTTGTCATTCCCTATTTTTAACTGACTCTCAAAAATAATCAAAATATTCACTCTGCCCTAAATATGCCCCAGCATTTTCTACCTTCGTACCTTTGCCCACTTAAGTCTTTCCCTCCTCTCTGCTCCCTGGGGTAGAATAGATCTTAGAGTTCATCACTTCCTGGATAAGGTAGTTTTATCTTGCCACCATAAAAATCTGTGCAGGATGGAAGGCTGCTCCACCTTTTTCTTGGCTAGATTGTGATGACTTCGGGGGAACACCACTTCGTTTTTCCATGCTACACAATGAGAAATGTACACATGTGCGCCTAGCAGAGGGGCTGGCATACAGTAGGTACTTTAAAGAGTAATCTTTTGTTTTGTTTCTGTGGAATTTTATTTTTCTTCTGTCATTTATAGTGCTTCATTTAAATATCTCTTCATAGAATCGGGAAGGAAGTACAGTTTTGAGTGAAAACATAATGGTAAGCAATAGTCAAGGCTTTTTTTTCTCTCCATTTGCCATCTCATGTTTTTTCTTACTGACCAAGAAGAGTTTCTGAAATATGTATATATTGTTGGGAATAGTGAGACACTAAAGAATGGAGTTTTTGTTAAGTTTTAGCAGTCTTTAAATTAGTGTTTCCCAAACTTAGACAGCCACCTAGTCCACATTTTTCTGAGTCTCACTCAACATGGAGATTTACTGTTTTCAGTGAAAGTCAGAAAATCTGTATTTCTTCTACCAAGTGCTCTGGATGATTCAGAGGATTAGTCATGATTAGGAGACACTTAATCTAGAGCCTCCCTACACAGTGTGTTCCTTGGGCAAATAGCATCACTGGGGAATTTGTTAGAAATGCAGTATCTTAGGTCCCACCCCAGTTTATGCTCTGTGATTATATTTGACAGAGTTTTGGCTGTTTATTTGGCTGCTCTGTATGTGTCTGTGAAGAGCAAATCTGTGTCTTCACCAACCAGTTGTTTTGAGTAAATAGGTTTAAAAGTAAGATAGTTTCAGTAATATAATCTTATTGGGGTTTTGTCTACAAAACTTGCTTGACTGAATTTTTCACCTGGCAACTGCTGAGTATCAGATAGATATGATGGTTGAACTGAAGAAGGCCTACTTATAGTCTGATTTTAATAAAACTTTCTATCACTTAGTCTAAGATATGTGCGGTATTACAGGAGTAAAAATGATTTTGGAATGTAGGGAGGAAAAAAAGGTTTAGTGTAGTGCGAGTTATTGGAAGTATTTTTAGTGATGTTTACTTTTTTACTAAGATTCCATTTATAAATACTTTATTATCATTTGTTAAATTAAATGACACTTTAAAGAATGCTTGATGACTTTAATTCGTGCATTAAATATGCACATATACTTAAACAATATTTGCATCTTATAATACATTTAATAATGACTTATAGTGTTACTGGTTAACTATTTCTTTGATTTTATTTAATATTTTAAAGTTCTGTATATTATATCAAATTATTTCTGCTTCTTAATTCTGAAACGGTAATATATGTCAATATTCGATTGGCAGCCTTTTCACCTTAAATGAGATTTTTGTAAGAAGCTTTCCCCCAGAACAGTCATTTGAAATATTTCAAAATGTCAAGATTCCAAACAATACTTCATATTGTTGTTCTTCTATTTAGTGCTTAAATATATTTTAACAATATATTGCTTATTGTAAATAATTTCTCTTGAACTAGCACAAAATTTCTTGCTATTGCAATGCATTTATAGATCGTAGTTTGTACTAGTAAAAGCAGTTTTACTAACAAAATATTATGAGTATTTCTAAAGCCTTTTTAACTAATACTATTTAAATGTTTGGTAGGTTCTCATTATTTAATTAATTTTAAATTTTAGGTGTTTTATTATTATTACTAAATTCCAGCTTTAATTATGTGAATGAACCAACTTTAAATACATATAAGCATAGTAATTCTTAAAACTGAAAAATTGTGATTAATTCAATTTAGGTTATGCTGATTTCTGTTGCCATTTTTTCCAACAATATGTGAATAAAATACTTGAATAAAGGCATAAGCAAGGGTAGAAATATGGAAATATTTCCTAAACCACTATAAAAAGAGGATATCATTCTCTCCCTAGTTACGTAAAGTTCTCCAAGTTCAAATCAGCTCCTGATTTGGTGAACATGAGAGAATAAAGTTTGTCATTCTTAGTGTCAAATGAATATTCAGGTGTTCTCATCCTTGTTTTAAAGTGTCTTTAATATTTATTTTAAGCTCATTCAGTTTTTAACCACCTATTCTCAGCCCCATAGTTGACTTAGATTTTTAAAAATACTTTAAAAAAATTAATTACTGCCTGTACAACAGTAAAAAAGTGCATATAAAATGGTCCAAAACAATAAAAAGTGGTTCTTCTCCCCCATCTCCAGAAGAAAATACCTTTTATAGATTCTGTGTTTTTAGGTCTCTTGAAGATAGAAAATGAGATACTCTCTGCCCTCAAGAAACTTACAATTCATATTTTCCCAACTATTGCTCTTTGGAATGTGAAGGGAATTGCTTTTCTGGAGCATTCAACAATATACCAATATACAGGTGGCTGGTTGCTGCTGGAGCTTTGTCATTAGAAAGATTTCCAAGCATGTTGAATAGATGCCAGTTGATGTGCCAGTTCATGAACTGAGAACTGAATATTTCTCTTTAGCAGGACATTTTGGCTGTCTGCATATCCAAACACTTAAAGTGAATTCAAACAATGCTGTTTTTGTCCCCCAAGTAACTGGCTGTTTCTCCTGATCTCCTACAGCTTTTATTATATGAAACATACTGCTTCTATTTCTTGATTTATCAACTACAGATAGAATATGCTGACTCCTTGCTACAAAAAGAATAGGAATTTAGTCATTTTTCACCAACACGCATTTTGCCTAGTTCTACTATTATTTTGAGCTCTTCTAATGATTGTCTTTATTATTCAAATGATAGGCTTAAGTATCTTTTTTTTCTGTTGATTCTCTGCTATAAATGATAGCTCTTAAAGAAAACAGCTAGCAGGCTATTTTTATTTTATGGAGCCACTAAAATCTTTCTGAGTATACAAATTATTTGTTAGTCTCTTTCATTCTTCTTTATGCTGTTGGTTTTTCTTCAAATGTCTGATGCTTTTTGGTTGTTGGTTCAATATATGAATGAAGGACTTGGCTAATGAGTAGGATTGATAGCTGGGGTAAATTTTCTGCACAGTGGTGTAGATTTCTTTCAACAATAAACTCCTCCCTTAATCATCAGGAATGTGTTGAAAGGCAGGCTTCACTTTTGGGTCTTCACTTTACTGCCACCACTACTTGCTGCTCTTCCTTTAGCATGGCCCACTTTACTTTTAAGTCTGTAATTGAGTCTGAGAGTTAATTCTCAACTCTGCTTTGCTTATCGTTTGCATTCCTACAACCATGTTGGGTGCTTTCTCCAGACAGATAGTTTGTTTTCTTAGACTAATATTGCACTTCTCAGACTTGAAGGCAAAAGCCATTTCTGTGAGAAGCCTTGCTCTGTTCCTTGGAGAGTGTGTGGGAGGAGTAGGTGTCTTACGGGCCTGCCCATTCTCAATGGTGGATTGTAATTAATTCCCCTGATGCTTGTGCCATGGCCCACCCTTGCCCTTTGTGTTCTCTGGGAAGTAAAATTCACTACTGGCATTTGGGGCTGCATTTTTCCATATTCTTTTGTTTGTCAATCTACGCCTTTTCATCGGCTCACTTTATACCTGATTTCTCAAACTTTCTGGTCCTCTGCTGACACCTTTTATTTTATTTTCCCAGCACAGATATAATTTTATTATTTTTGAAACAAAGGTAGAGAAGGAAGGTTATTCTTATAACCTGGATGCTTGTTCTAGTATACCAAACCAGAGGTCAGTAGTTCTTTTTATTATTTTTTAATTTAATTTTTATTTTATATTGGAGTGTAGTTTATTTACATTGTTGTGTTAGTTTCAGGTGTATAGCAATGTGATTTGGTTACACATATACATATATCCATTCTTTTTCAGATTCTTTTCCCATATAAATTATTATGGACTATTGAGTGGAGTTCCCTGTGCTATACAGCAGGTCCTTGTTGATTATATATTTTATATATAGTAGTGTGTGTATGTTACTGTTATGATACACATAGGCAATACATACATATTCATGATCGCCTACTATGTAAATTTCCATGTTACAAAATGCCATCGCACGGGCTCTGAGGCTGCATTCCCCTACCTAAAGAGCAGAGTGTGCTATGCCTTACAGTTTTGCAATATCCCTTTTAGAACATAAATTTGCTTGTTATTCCTTTTATTCACTTAATTCAGGTAGTTTTGATTCCTATCAAAAACAATTTGTTACTTTTTTTTCTAGTATTACAAATTTAACAAAATGAATTCTGCCTATAAGTGAGACTATCATGAAAATTTAAAGACATTTTCTTGACCAGATATTAGAGGGAAGAGCTTTGCCATTTTAATGTGCACTGCAGCAAACCCTAGAGCTTGCTATTTCTTGAACTTGACTCTCCAAACAGTGAATCAGGACCAGAAAGCCCCTCACAGAGCTGTACTGATACAGGCTTTTCTCCCACTGCCTGCAGGCTGCCTAGGGGATCCTGCGTGAATTTCTCAAGCCTGTTGCTACTGCAGTGCTTCTTCGATGCAGATCTATCCAAAGAAGCATTAAAGCCATTTACAGCGTTGAGAGCCCTTCTTGCTCTGAAATTCTGACAAGAGAAGTACTGGCCAATTCTTTGCTAGCATGTAAGGGCTGGTATTTGTGTTTGGCTGAGGAGGAGAACGATGAATTAATCTTGAGGGATAAGTCAATAAAGGGTAGATATGTGTATTCTCTTCTTGGCCATGCAGGATATACCTAGTTAGACAAAGACGGAAAAATTCAGATAATCTATTTTAAATAAAGCGTAATTATTTTGTTTATAATAAAGGATTCTATGATTATACTATGTGCTTTTTCTAGGGAAGTCAGAAACTCAAAATTCTCAGTAGCAAAAGAAACTTTCAGTTTATTCAGGACTTTTACTCTTCCAAAATTGTTTTATTAAGATGTTGCCTTTTTTCAAAATCCTTTATATGCTCAAAACAATCTAGTGATCATCTTCTGTCCACACATCTGAAACAGCTCCTAAAAGTACTGTTTTATATCCAGTATTTTCCCAACTAAATTCCATTAAGTTAAATTCCATTATGCCTACATATGCAGGGCAGGCATTGAATACTGATTGACTTGACAGCTATAGCACATTCACCCAAATTATCTAACTGGTTAAGTAGGTTTTTAAAAGATTGATTTCCCATGTTTGTTAGACCTTTACTGTTATTCTGTATTGATCAATACAGTTAGCCCTTGAACACTTGTCTAAAGTTTAGTGCAACATATTTTTGGAGATTGTGTATACCCAGTAAATTTAGATAATATAAGGTTAATGGCAGCACTGTAGTTTTTAGTAATATAACTACAAAACGTTTGAGAAAATTGTGCCGGTACTTACTGTATTCAGCTACCTTGTAGTGAATTATATTCAGTTATATTTTGAGTGACAAATACATAGGGATTTTTTTTCAAAATGATCTCTCTTAGGTCCCAGTTGAGACCTTAAACTTTAATTCAGCTTATACATATCTGACCTTAGGAAAGGCATTTCCCTCTCTGAGCATAGATCTTAATCTATAACATGGGGATAACTATTATTGAACTGACTCACCACACTGTGAACCATGATCCCAGAAGCTACGCACAGGCTTATGCCTTGAAGGAGGCTTTTTTGGCACCGCCTACGAGCTGCTTAGGGGCCTGTGTTTCTCCCCAGCCCTCTCTGCAGCCCTGACCATAGAACATTTTACACTGTTGGGTATCTTATGTATGTGCACTGTCCGCAGAGGAATTACTACCCATTTGTGGTTTCTGAACACTTGAAATATGCTGGTGTGATTGAGGAACTCATTGTTTACTTTAATATGAATTTATTTAAACTTAAACTTAAATAGCCATATGTGTCTAGAGGCTACCATATTGGACTAATAGGGACAGGATAGAAATAACTGAGATGCTATTACAGTATTTCTTAAACACAAATGTAAAGAGTTGCTGTGAGATTTGAATCAGATAATAATCTGCATCATGAAACATTTCTCTTTATTTAAAAAAAAACCTTTCTAAGTTGAAGTTGTGAATACATGAAGTAGCACGTCTTTTATGTGGCATTCTTGGTGGAGAAATTATTTAGAGACATGGCCTTTATTATGTATGTAATTCTAAAAATAATTTTCATTTGCATTATGCCTATCAGTAATATTTTTATTTTATTATTTGGAGTTCATGTTTAGATATGTGCTTATCTAAGATCACTAGAATAATCTGTTGTTGGACAGATTATTTGATTTTAAATGAAATACATATGATTTAAAATGAAATATATATCATAGGAAATAAGAGTTCCCACAAACATAATGTTTTTCTTTTTATAGGAAGACTTTTTTTTCTTTTAAGCAGATACAAATGATTATTCCTAATTTATATTCCCCTCTTCACCTCTCATGAAATAGCGTCACTCCTCATTTCTGTTGAAACTATCAGGTCCTATTTTCTTTACTGATCTGTTTTAATCCAAATCTGTAAATATTGCCCTCCTTCTTGATTAGCCTTTCTTCTCTAGATTTACTTTCAAGTAGTGGTAATAATAGTCTGTAACTACTTTTAACCTGTCTCTTTGGACTATTAAGGAGTCTACATTTAAGGATATATTGTCTTAGAACAATGGGTATTATAATAATAAAAGTACAGGTAACATCTAAGAAGATGAAAGTAATGCAGCATTCTATTATGTTAAAAATTGGCATCTTTTGACATCAGCTTGATATTTCGGCAAATGTCCATTCACTTTAAGTGGCTTCTTCAAATAATGAGTTAGCTCTCATCTTTCCTTGCAACAAATTGAGGCATGAAGTTCAGCTTTGTGGACTGAATGATAAAACATTTGAGGGTCATCTGAGATATTCTTTGTTTTTATTGTCTTTGGTTTTGGTCACTCAGTTGTAAATACCTGTCTTTCAGTTCCTTGAGTTCTATATCAGTAAATTCTATAAGGTTCAGAATATTGACTGCTAAAAATCATAAAGTTGAATAGTTTCTGCTTTGGTTTTATTTCCAGATATTTTTAGAGGCTTTAAAGTTTACTATGCAGTTTTACATTAAATGAATTCAAACATTATTTTTCAAGGAATTTTTACATCTTTTAAAAAAGAAAACTTCCATTTTTGAAAAAGGAAAGAGATAATAAAAAAATATGGATATACAGATATAGGTATACCTATCTTATCCCACCACACATAGCTCAGAAAAAAATTCCAAACTTAGATTGTGTGTGTGTGTGTGTATAGATTTCACATCCTTAATTTTTACTGTTTTTTAGGTTGCAGTCATGAAAGAGTTGCTGGCTCAAAATATAAACATATTTTTGGTACATACCCCCAGCCTGAAAGTCAGTGCCAGTTTGTAGAACAACGAGCCAAGCTTGCCCATTCTATATGTGGACATCCCCTTTTTCCCATTTCTTTGCTAACACTGAAGATTATCTTTTTCTCTGTCTTCCCTAACATGATCAATCAAAAACTAACTCCTTATCATTGTTTTAATTTGCATTTTCTTGACTATTGAAAAGTTAAATAGTTTTTCATGTTTATAGACTATTTGTATGTTTCTAGATAAGCCGATCATGTGGTAATATGCATTTTGAATCTTCACATATAAAGTATTTCCCAAATTTACTTAGCCTCAGATTCCCTCTTGTGCAGAGTACCTTGTTTCCTGTAACTCATTTTTGGAAGACACTGTTATACACTGTGCAATATCATATTTAATTACTAGAATTTTAAAGATCATTTAACTATGATTGTACTGAAGCAGCTTGCAATGCAAATAGATTCTATCCTTTATTATTTATATTATGCTGAAAAAAGTGCTGATACTAAAAGTAAATATTTATCAGTTGACCCATTACACATCCACAAGACAATTGTTTAAATATTATGAAGATATTCACATAATTTATTTTAAAAAGCTTCCATGTGTATTTTGGAAGCATTGCTATTAGGTGAAGTTAGAAGGATCTGTTTTATATATCTTTCAGAAAACCGAAGATACAAATATACACACATTTCGAAAACAATAAGATCGTTGGCTTATTGTTATGTATCAAAATGTAACCTATTTTAACCATATATATTAACATGCATTCTTCAACAGTCAGTTTATTATAATATTTAAGTAACATCTAAGTAATTCCTCTATATAATGAAGTATATAGAGTGCAAACTCTTTTAAGAAAAATATCCCAAGTCCACATACTAAATTTACTCAGTGTCTTGTGAGGTTAATGGGAGGTTCCATTTAGGCAAATCGCCTACGATGGGCTACCCACCTCACCCTCACCCCCACCCCCAACTTAATTAGGCTGTAAGTTACAGCTGGTAGTATTACATATTTTTCACAGCTGCCTGATCAGTGCTTTGTTTCAATCAACCTTAGCAAATGGATGAAGATTGAATGCATTGTTGATCAGGGAAAGATGCTGCGTTAAGTATTCTCACTTTGAAGCTGACTTTGTTAACAAACTCTATACACAAAGCAAATGAATAAGGTAAACTAAATAAACAAGAAGTTTGCAAAAACAGAATAACAAGTGAGGGCCAGTTCTAATAATGGGATTATTTAAAACACAAGCATTGGGGAGCAAAAATGTTCCTTCCAATGTTTCACTGAAAGGCTCTAAAAGGTGGCAGGTATTTAAGCAAAGTCTGTATTTATAAGAATGAGCATATGTTGAAATAAGTCCTATTATTGACACCTCCTATTTGGGCACAACTTCTATTAAACTATAAACAGTGAATTGAAGTTGTAGCTAGTTTTTAAATGCCAGCAGGTAGAATTAAATCCCCATTGTGTGTACCTACATATGTATTTTATATTTACTAGGTAAAGATACTTTTTCAGGATTGTAAACTACTTACAGGACAAGTAAAAGTCAAAATCAAGAAGTGGCAGACACTGTACCCCCATATACATTTTATTAAAAACAGTTATTTCAGATACAGTACTTCAACCTTTAAAACTCAGTTCATCTTTGCAAAAAAAACAAGTGCATATTATTTATAACATAATGAACTTATGAGGAAACAGAATAAGAAATAGGCACCCATACGATTCATAAAATGGATTGTATAGTACCTGCCTTAATTGATCATTCATGCCTAGTAACTGAGATACAGGTGAACATCCTAAGATGTTTTAATTTCTCTACCTTAATTATAATACTCTCTTGCTACAGGCTTTACAGTATTAACTTCCTATGTTGTAACTAACCACTGCATTTCTGTGTTAATTTTTCTATTTTCTTGAACCCACAAACCCTTTTCATTATATTATCAGAAAGAGAATAGTATTAAACATTTACCTGAACACAGATCTATGGCTCCAATGAAATAATACTGGTCTCAAAACGTTCTACCTAAACAATCTGATTTAGTTCCTTTCCAGAAAAGAGTTTACAATAATGGCAAGAATAAGAAGCAAAATTTGATACCCAAATATAAGTATACCAAACATCAAAGGGTAGAGATATTTTATGTTGTTATGTAATAGAGGTAAATTGCTTTATAAGGACTTCATTCTTTCATTCACCGTTAGTTAAATGTCAAATAAGGAGCAGGTATTCTGCTTACCTTTGCAAGAAAAGAAACACACATACTCCCAGGGCTAATCTCCAAGAAATTAGGATATGGGGAGCCAAAAAAGAAGGTGTTAAGATTGAGAAATAGCCTGATCGTAACAACAAAGTGTAATAATCAATGATACAGAAGCGTACAAGTTGATATGGGAATGTATAAAAATATAAAAGGACTGCAGATCCAGACTGGGATTTCAGAGCAGGGGTCAGTCAGGGGAAACTTCCCAAATTATGTGACGATTCAGGTCAGTGTGCAGAAGGAGTTGGTCAAAAGAATTGGGACTGTTTCTGAGGTAAGAGATGAAATGAAAAAATAAGGCCAGTTTCACCAGATTAAGGCTACCTAACAATAGAGAAATATTTCAATTTTTATTTCCTTAACATTAAAGATATGTTCCACAACTGAGCATGTCATGCAGAGTCTTAGGTGGAGGGAGTAGTCTCATCATCAAAATACAGTGATTGGGACTTCACTGGTGACGCAGTGGTTAAGAATCCACCTGCTTATGCAGGAGACACAGGTTTGAGCCCTGGTGCAGGAAATCCCACATGCCGAGGAGCAGCTAAGGCCCGTGCACCACAACTACTGAAGCCCACATGCCTAGAGCCCATGCTCTGCAACAAGAGAAGCCACAGCAATGAGAAACCTGCACACCATCAGGAAGAGTAGCCCCCGCTCTCTGCAACTAGAGAAAGCCCATGTGCAGCAGCAAAGACCCAATGCAGCCAATGAATAAATAAATAAGTAAATAAATAAATAAATAAATTTTATTAAAAAAAGACACAGTGATTAAAACTGCTGACATCTGCAGTAATTATTGCTCCTCATATTTTTTAAAAAGAATATTACATTTTTCTCATATTATTAAAGAAAGAATTCATGGTTCCCCTAAAATGCTTTCTTTTACATCTTTCTCATATTATTAAAGAAAGAATTCATGGTTCCCCTGAAATGCTCCCTTTTTTGGGAGTGGCATTGCATTGCCCACTTGGTTGTACTTCTTGGAACTCTGAGGTTCATGGCGAGTCTGATATTTCTAGACATCCCAGCTGGAGGAAGCAATGCCCAGATTGCAAGCAGGAAGCTGGGAATAAACTGTTTGGGATGCCCAAATCTGGCAATGTTTCACTGTTTAAAGGCAAAACAGAAAATATCTAGAAAGTCAGATGCCTCCAGGAGAGAGTTTTTTGAAGCAGGTCTCTCTTGGGCTGATTATAAGACTAATCAGCCATTTATCAAGCAAGCCATTATGTATCTGACCATATGAATAAACATAATTCATGCAAATATAATTTATGTTAAATACATTCTCGAGTTATTATGCACAATATTTTCTTCATCAAAAAGCAGTGACCAAAAGTGCACATATATTTGCAGTAATTTTTTCAGCATCTTGAATATCCCATTTTCCTCTTGCCATTGATGAAAGAATGGCAGTTGCTCTGATTAAGTTCTCCCCTCCTTACATGTCCCAGGCATCTGGAAGAGGGTTACGTATTTCAGAGGCTATATGTTAGGATGATATTCTTAGATAGTCTGGTTGTTGAAGGTTTCAACAGTACTTCAGATTTTGTTCTATTAACACATATTGACATCCTCGGAGAGCCCCGTCCTGGACTCATTAATAAACAAATTTGAATGCTGCAGTCTCAGTCCTGACCTCAGAGGTACCCATTAGTGACTTTTCTCCATTGTACTGTAATGTAATCATAGACACTGAAGTAGCAGACCATTCTCTTTGTTAATCAGAAATAATTTAGAATCATTACAGTTCCAAAAAAAAAAAAAAAGCCCTGTTAATTTCCTTTGTTTTTGAATGAAAAAAATTTGGAGCTCCTCTCAATGCTCATATTTTTAAGATATAAATTACATAATTTAAGTAATTGTTGCAAACATAAAGTGGCTTTCTGTGTACAGCCTTTTAGAAAGGAGTCAGTGTGTTACATGTAAATCTCAACGGTTATAGTTACCAACTCTGAACATGAAAAAGTACCAGAATCTATTAGTATGCCTCTCTGGCAGGAGTATATTGCCATGCCTGAAGCCTTGAAGCCTTCTTCCTCTCCATGCTCATACCATTTTTTGAAGACAAACCTGTTCGAACGTCCCAAATAGAATTTAACGGAATGTAGTTTCAAAAATCTTTAAAAACATAGTATTGTTCTTCTGTGGAGCAGAGATAATATGTATTTCCAGTGTCACGTGCCTCACTGTCCATTCTCAAGCCTCTCTTTCTTTGCCAGTTCATTAGGATATATCATTACATATTGATAATCAATGCAAGAGGCTCTGCTGTTCAGGTATCACCACAAATGCCAGCAAAGGTGGCAACTGTGTTTTATTACTAAGCCAGTGTATGTCCAGGCCGGGCAATTGGACACCATTGTGTAAGTTGTTCCCTAACAAAAAAAACCACCAGGTACCGGGCAACTGGGGCCAAAATCCAGCTGCATTCATTCCCCCAAGCCATGTGCCCTAGAGACTAAATCTGTACAAACGCACTTCATGAGTTACTGGTGGCCCTTTGGCCAGCATAACTAGCCTTCGATCAAGCACAACTAAACTTGTATAGTCCTTGCAACAGCAGGCCAGGCACGCTACATTCAACTTGCCTGAAAGAGCAGACTAGATTTTTCTTTATTAAAATACACACTTGTGTACTTAATAATCACCTTATCTAGTCACGCTAATATGGATAATGGATGATTTCACCTCAGATTCATTGCAAAAATGTCATCCCTATAAATCCAGTTTCTTTCAAGGACTGAGGCTACTCTCATTTCTATATCTCCAATAATTAGCCTACTAAAGAGTGTGTGTTCTTGTTTATTTAGTAAATATGTAAGTAAAATGGTACTAGAGTAACTTTTATCCCCTATAATGCTGATGTTCTTTGGATTCTGTTATCATAATCCTGAATACTCTTGTGGTCAAGATCCCTTAAGAAAAGGTGATGGACCTACCTTGAGGCATTGGGTTTACATTTCAAGGACAGTCAAACCAGTCCATCTTTCTTCATTTTTATAGGTATCGCACATTTTCTTTTTTTTTTAAATAAGTTTATTTATTTATTTGTTTAATTTATTGGCTGCGTTGGGTCTTCATTGCTGCACATGGGCTTTCTCTACTTGCTGCGAGTGGGGACTACTCTTCATTGTAGTGCACGGGCTCCTCATTATAGTGGCTTCTCTTGTTGCAGAGCACAGGCTCTAGGAGTGTGAGCTTCAGTAGTTGCGGCACATGGGCTCAATAGTTGTGGCTCACGGGCTCTAGAGCACATGCTCAATAGTGTGGCACACAGGCTTAGTTGCTCTGTGGTATGTGGGATCTTCCTGGACCAGGGCTCGAATCCGTGTCCCCTGCGTTGGCAGGTGGATTCTTACCCACTGCGCCACCTAGGAAGTCCTCCCACATTTTCTTGATTGTAAGGCACACATACGTTCCTATTTCAGATATGTCTGTAGGTAAGTATAAATATGGTAGTTTCTTCACCCAAAAGTTATTATTAAATCAGTGATATATTTTATGATGAATACTGCCTTAAAATTGAGGAATTTTGATTTCTAAGTATAGTTTTCCATCTGGTATTACTGTAACAATTTTGCTCAGCCCAGAGTGGAGGGAGGCAGAATTTCTCTAATGGGGGGCTACAAGTTTCTGACTTGAATTTTTTCTGTGTGCTATTTAGATTCACCTACATTTAGTGTTAATTTCTTAATGCCACTCATCTTTTCTAAAGTAAACAGTTTTAAATGGTGATTGTGAAATGTACATAAAATTTACCATAACTGTTCTTAAGTGTACAATTAAGTAGTGTTAAGTATATTCATATTGTTGGGCAGTCCATCTCCAGAACTTTTTCATCTTGCAAACTGAAACTCTATAGCCATTAAACAACATAAAATAATCTTTTGTTAAAGTATGACATATGTACAAAAAAGTGCAGTAATCAGAAGTAGTATATAGCTATGGATTTTGACAAAATGAATACACCCACGTAACCACCATCCAGACTGAGAAATAGAACATTACCGTTATCTCTCTAGACATACAGTTGTTTTTTAGATATTGACTTTGGATCCAGCAACATTGCTAAATCACTTAATCTTTCTGGTACAAAGTAGATTCTTTTGGACTTTCTACATATGCAGCCATGTTATTCATGAACAGTGATACTTTTATTTCTTCGACTTATTGATTTATTGTGCTGTCCTTGTACTGTTTAGGACTTTCGGTAAAATGATGAAAAAATTGGGAGATACTGGATATATTTGTTTCATTCTGCCATCTTGGGAGGAAGCTTTCTGTATTTCTTCACTAGGTATGATGCTGGCTGTAGGTTTCTGTAGCTACTCTCTCAGATTAGGAAAGTTCCCATCTATTCCTAATTTGCCAAAGGTTTTCATCTTGAACAGGTGTTGAATTATTTCACCTTTTTTTTCCTGTGTAAATTGAAATAATCACATAATCTTTTCTCTTTATTATTGTGATAAATTATATTAATTGATTTTCAAATGCTAAACTAATTGGAGGATTTTGTATAAGACTGATATTATTTTTTTCTCATATTTTGGAAGAATTCGCTGGTAAACTAAACTGGGCCTGGTTGTTTACCTGTGGGAAACTTTCTAATTCAGTTTCTAATAGGTGTGGGATTGTTCGAATTTTCTACTACTTTTGCTAAAGCTTTTTTCCAGGAATTTGTTCAATTCACCTAAAATGTTTTATTCACCAGCATAAAATTTTTCATAATATTCTTTTATTTTAATACATATATGATCTATAGTGATATTCCTTTTCCACTTATTGTTTCTGTCTTTTATTTTTATGAGATCAGTATTGATAAAATTATATCAATTTTTTTTCAAAGAGTCATTCATTTTGTTCTTTTTTCTCTATTGTATTTTTTAGGACATGGGTGTACTTTTAAAAAATTAATAGACTTTTTTTAGAGCGATATTAGGTTTACAGAAAAATGGAGGAAACAGTACAAAAAGTTCCCATAGACGCCCTGCCCTCTTTGCCCTCAGTTTCCCTTATTATTAGCATCTTGCATTGGTGTGGTACATTTGTTACAATTGATTAACCAATATTAATACATTATTACTAACTGAAGTCCACAGTTTAACATCATTATTGTTTTGCCTTTTCAGAATGTTATATAATTGGAATCATACAGTACACAGCCTTTTCAGAGCAGCTTCTTTTAGTTAACAATATGCATTTAAGGCTCTTTCATGTCTTTGCATGGCACGACAACTCATTTTTTAATTGAGTAATATCCCATTGTATGGATGTTCCACTGTTTATTTATCCTTTCACCTATTGAAGAAAATCTTGCTTGCTCCCAAGTTTTGGCAATTATGAATAAAGCTGTTATAAACATTTGTTTGTGAGTTTTTGTGTAGGCAACAGTTTTCAATTTATTTTGGGTTAATACACAGGATCATGATTGCTGGATTGTATGGTATAACTGCTAGGCTTTGGAAGAAACTACCATTTGTATCTGTTCAGATCTTTTGGTGAGGTATCTGTTAAGATCTTTTGCCCACTTTTTAATCGGGTTGTTTATTTTCTTACTGTTGAATTTTAAGAGTTCTTTATATATTTTGGTTGTGTCTTGGAAACATCTTCTCCAAGTCAGTGGCTTGTCTTCTCACTATTTTATCGGTGTCCTCTGAAAAGCAGAAATGTTTAACTTTAATTAAGTCCAACTTAATTTTTCTTTCACGGATCATGCTTTTGGTATTGTGTCTAAACAATGCCAAACTCAAGGTCCTCTACGTTGTCTTCTATGTTGTCTTCTAGGGTTTTATAGTATTGTGTTTTACATTATGTTTGTGATCCAGATTGCATGTTTTTTAAATTTCATTGATTCCTGTCCTTAACTTTATTGCTTTTCTTCCGCTTTCTTTGGCTTTAATTTACTGTCCCTTTTTTAACCTATCAAAGTGGACCATTAGATCGTTGATTTTTCAATCTTTCTTTGTTTCTGATGTATGAATTTAAGGTTTTAAATTTTCCACTAAGCACAGAATCAGCTGCATCCCACAACTTGATATATTGTAGTTGCATAATTATTCAGTTTAAAATTTCTTCTAATTTCCATTATAATTTTTTTTCTAACCCATACATAATTTAGTCATTAAAGTAATTTCAAAATATTGTAGGATTTCTTAAATTATCTTTTAACACTGATTAATTTCACAGTGGTAGGAAAACTTAAGTGTTTCAAGCCTTTGAAATTTCTTGCCACTTGCTTCATATGGACTTGGATATGATCTATTGTGATAAAGTTTAATATGCACTAGAAAGGAGCGCATATTTTGCCATCATTTTGTACAGTGTTATGTATATGCATATAGATATATGTGTGAGTATAACAGTTAGATCATCTATTCATTGTCTTGTTCACATCTTCTATTATCATATCAGATTTGTATCTGCTTATACAGAGTTACTGAGAGTGGTGTTTTAAAAGCCCCCATTATGATTGTGTGTTTATCTGTTTCTCCTTTTAGTTCTGTCAGTTTTTCCTTTATATGTTTTAAAACTATGCTGCTAGGCACATGCATATTGAGAATTAGTATATCTATTTGGTGATGTAAATATTTTGTCATTCTGAAATGTTCTCCTTAATCTCTCATAATGTTGCCTTAAAAGTACAGTTGCCCCTTGAAAACGTGGGGATTAAGGGCACCAACCCTCCTCAGTCAAAAATCTGCGTATAACTGATAGTCGGCCCTCCATATATTTGTAGTTCCACATTCGTGGATTCAACAACTGTGGATCATGTAGGACTTCAGTATTTTCTAATAAAAAAAATCTGAGTATGATTGGACCCAGTCAGTTCAAACCCACATTGTTGAAGGGTCAACTGTATCTTAGCCTTAACGTCTTCTTTTTTCTGATATTTGCCTAGATACTCTAGCTGTCTTTTGGTTAGTGCTTCCAAATTAAGTTTATTACTATATTTTTACTCTTAGCCTTTCTGTGTCCTTAGGTTTACTTTATATCTCTTATAAGCAGCATAAGGTTTTATATTTAGTGCAGTTATTGATATATAGCCATATATCTTTTGAATAAAATGTTTACTCATGACTCGCGAGAGATTCCATAACGTTCTTATGATTGTGTCGAATTAGGCCCCTACGAAGGAATATTTGCTATTTTTTATAGTTTATTATAGACATAATAATATATTATGATTCCCCTGTATTCCAGTGAAAAACCCGAGTTTCATCCCAGAAGCCTATTTAAATTTCATCTGACTGCTGTTTTCAATAGCTATGGAAACAGCAAAATCTTAATAATATTTTGATATGTTTTCTTTGCTTATATGAGTCCATCATGAGCGATGCATATCACTATAGAAAATGAAGTTATTTATTATCACTTATTTTACCTATTTTAATAACATTTGATTACATATTATTGCATAAAAATATATCCAGGGAATCTAGAAATTTTCTTAAGAATATGATTCAGTAAAATACGAATATTCTTTTCCAAAAATAGAAAACTATGCAATGGTAATATTGAAGACATTATGAAATTACTTCATGGTTACTTCTACACCACTGAAATACCCCTAAAAATGACACAAAAACATTATGGACCAATTTACATCTTGAATACAAGAGGTTCATATCCTGGTGTCACCGTAGCATTGAGTTTAATCACCAGGCTAGTGTATGTTGCAAAACAATGACTCTTTGCAGGTTTTTCTTATGGGACATTACATTTAGCTATGATGCCCATTTTCCCAGTGGCACCTAGTCAGTGCCAAAGAATAAGCTGTATGCTATGAGGTCATCAAAGGCGAGGCTCAGGTGCAAAGACATCACAGTTGTATTCATTAGTATCAAAACTTTGCTCACTATTGTAAAACCAAAGAAGGGGGTCCTTTAATTGCTGAGCATTACAAAATGTTCTCAGAGCATTTGACTTATATTAAAATTTAATAGTCATGATTATTTGGATGTTAAATTACTTTTCCAAACTGGGATTAAAGGAATTCAAGAAAACCTGTTTTGCATCCTAAGAATGAAAGTATTCCTGACCTTTTATGGTTGGCATTTCTGCCATCAATAAATGTTTGTTGAGCTAGTGACCAATTAATTGGTAATAAAGAGATTTGAACTGCCTGATTTGTTACCTGAAGAATATTTTGAATGTTGACTGAACAGGAAGAAAGCAAAATTCTTTGAAGGTGTTCTGTCATTTGAGGTTACAGATAAGTTCCAGTGTGCTACCATAGACTAGCAAGTGGGAATTTTACAAAATTAAAGAATTGAAATTTTAAGTGATTTTGAAGAAAGAATGATTGGCCTATAGCTAATAACTTTTGTAGTAGATGGCTGATTTCACTTGCAGAAATTTTGATTATTACAAGTGACTTAAATTTTACCAAGGGAGAGTAAGGCTAAACTTAAAGAGCAAAGTCCCTTTAAATAACTTAACCCTAAAAACCAAAGTTATATGTTGATATTGTTGATATTTGTTATAAATCATTCTGCAGCCTTTTGCTCCATTGTATGGTGTTTTAAAAGTTCTTAATTAGAAAAAAATAATATTGATCAAGGAGTACAAACTTTCAGTTATAAGATGAATAAGCTCAGAAGAACCTAATGTACAGCGTAGTGTCTATAGTTAATAATAATTATTATATACTTAAAATTTTCTAAGAGGGTAGATCTCAAGTGTTCACAGACACACACAAAATGCTAACTAGAGGAGGTGATGGCTATATTGAATAGTTAAGATTGTCGATTCACAATATACATATACTGTACAGCTTAAATATATACAACTCTTGTTTGTAAAAAAATAAATAAAAATCAGAGTCCTCCAAAAAAATAAATGAAAATGTATCTGCAAAACCATAGACTAGAGAGAGACTTTGGAAATGCCATAGATGGAAGGATGCTTTCAACTTATGGTCTGACATGAACTATGTGACTATTTGCAACATTAAATACAGAATAAGTATACCCAAGATTTTTGTTGTTCTCAGAATGGTTTCGCATGTGTTTATGTTGATTTGTGCTTGTTTTGGGAGGAGGGGCAAATTTTCCACTTAAAATTGGCATATAAATATTTTTACAGTTTATTTCAAACTAAATATTTACAGAGATCTTTTAAGTAAATTTGGATTTTAAAAATATCATTGCTATAAAAATGCAGTTTTCCAATAGAAATTGATAAATATTTCAAGATAGAAAATGTATAAGTAACTTTCTCTACTTTGGTTTTGCAGAGGAGAAAACATAGTTCTCAATTTTTAAGGCCAGTAGATAGAGTGCACATTTCAGTTTGCCCAGGACAGTCCTGGTTGACATCTGTCTCTTCTGGTAATTATTAATATTGCCTCTTTTTACTCTCATTCATGTACCAATAAATTCTGTGGTCACCCTATTGGGTAGCCAAGCCTGCTTAAGCCTTTAATAAAGACTCCTATAAATCCTAGTCAGAGATATGGGACTATTAGAGACACTAAGGATTCAACAAAATTAAACCATCATATAGATAGTGAACAAGACCTTAAATTTGGTAAAATGAAAGAAAAATTAATTCAAGTTCCAGTTCTTCCTCTTATTTATTCTGTCACGTCTCGGTCTTTCTGAGCCTGTAAAAATAGATAATAGGAAGTTTCGCATCTAACAAACGACACAACAGAAGAAACATGAAGATGCTCGGTAAATTTTTAAATGCTATACAAATAGTATTAACAAACCCACAGTATGATTTAACTCAAAGTTGTACTTGTCAAGAACATGGAGTTAAATTAAATGCAATTACTATACAGGAGAATAATCTGTGCCCTGGAAACTCACATTTACATATTTTATCTTGCTATTGTATTTTCTTTTTTTTTCTTTAAGAACTTTTATTGAGCTACAGTTGACATACAATGAACTGAATATATTTAAAGTGTACAGTTTGATATTTTTTTTCTTATTAGTAATGTATATATGGCAATCCCAACCTCCCAATTCATCCACCCCCAACCCCCCACCCCCGCTTTCCCCACTTGGTGTCTATATATTTGTTCTCTACACCTGCCTTGCAAACCAGTTGATTTGTACCATTTTTCTATATTCCACATATGTGTTAATATACAATATTTGTTTTTCTCTTTCTGACTCATTTCACTCTGTATGGCAGTCTCTAGGTCCATCCATGTCTCTACAAATGTCCCAATTTCGTTCCTTTTTACTTGCTATTGTATTTTCAGAGCAGATTAAGTGACGCCAAAATACTGGAGGATGCCAAAACTAAAAATTATAATCTTATTCATTTTCATTTCTATGTGAAATATGAGCATTTTGTATGCATATTTTAATACAGTAATTATAATAAAGCAACATTCACATATTAAAGGTTTTAACCCTGATAACTTCAGAAAATTTTTTTTCCTGAACAACTACTATGTGCAAAAAACATTTTGCCAGATTATCGAAGATCAGAGTAAATGAAGCAAAGTCATTTCTTTAGTCTGGTTTTTGTGTAAAATAGTCATAATAAAAGGTAGAATGGGATAAATGTAATAGAATAAACAAAGTAAAGTGAAGGCATAGAAACAAAACTACTGCTAATCCAAGCATCTGGGGATTATTTCTCAGAGGCGGCCCCCATAGGGAGCCTTGATCAGTGAGGAAGGTTTGGGTAGATTTGGTGTTTGCTGACACAGTGCTCTCCAGGCTGAGAAATGGAAAAGCTAAACTGGTGGGAAACAGAAGTGCCAGATATGCTCAAAGGGTGGCAGGTGTCCCACTGGTATTGATGTGTGCTGTGAAGAGATCTCGGAGGAGATGGACCTGCAGAGGGGTTGGAGTTGGGTTGCTCTAGGCCTTGAATTTAAAGTAAGGAAAATAAACTCTTTTCGGTTGGATTGGGAAACCTTTTTAGTGTTTAACAAAGGTAGTGACATAATGAGATTTGTATTTGGGAAAGATAATTCTGACAACAATAAGTAGTATTGATTGGAGAAGGAAGACATTAGAGGCTGAAGACCACTTCAAAGACTGTAACAATAGTCCAAATGAAAAATGGTGAAGTTTGGAATTCAGACTTGAGGTAGTATGAATGGCCGAGAGGGAGTGGGACTGGAGAGGCATTATCGGAACGATTGGGCAATGGTTACTGACTGATTGAAAATAGAATTGAGGCAGAAGGAGAAGTAAAAATTACCTGGCGGTATTGAGCTTGGCTGAGTTAGAAGATAATGGTGGCCATTCAATGAGACAGGATTCACAAGAGAAGCAGCTCTGCAGGCCCAGGATTAAGCATTGAGTTTGGGCGAGGTCTAGTTATCTATGTGTGTACAACTGGCAGCTTTATTTTCAGATCTTGAACTCTGAGAAGGTAAGTACATGTACTTTATGAGTCATAAGACAAGCTTACCAAAGCCAGCTCACAGTCAAACTAGACCTAGAATTTTCAATAAATTTCCACTGTTCTATGAAAACTTCAAACATTGGTGAAATTGTGAAATTGGAGCCCACCTGATCTACCTTTGCCTCTGTCTATCCTCTTATTCTGAACCATGAGGTCAGCAGTGATCAGAAAACTGATTTATCTCGTTAATTGCATGTGACTGGTTTTTGAAGCAGTTTGAGTGCCCTTTCCTTTGCCCACTTTTCATTCTCTCTTTGTACATAGAGTCAGAAACAGCAACGTGATTTGGAAAATGAGTCAGATGGTGTATGGAGGGAGCCTGTGGTGACATAATGCATTGTAGTCTGGAGAGACACCCTTGCAAATAAAGCCATGGAGGTGGGAGTGAACACAGAGCTTTGGTAACAGTGTACTTAGAGGGAATGGGTTTTCTGTGCCCATGATAATCAAATTAGAGGAAAACTAATATTGAGTGGCTTACAGAGTGTCAAGTACTGCGCTAAGCCCTTCATGTGCATTATCTCATTTAATGCTGACAATTAATGAGATTTAATATTATTATCCACATTTTACTTATAAGGAATCTAAAGCAGAGAAAATTTAAATGGCTTGGCCACATTAGCTTTGCTGGTGATACTTGGGACATTCATCCAACATGGCTGACTCTAGAGCCCACCTTCTAACACCTATGCTCTGTTATTACATGAACATGTCAGAGAGAAGAGGAGTAAAGATTCTATCTTGAGCCAGCAGAGCTACAATAGATGAAAGCCCACTGAAAACTGGGCTAGTTTTATAAAGCCATGGGTGCAAAACTGAGAAGAAGGTTTAATCTTATCACACGTGGATAGAGACTTTGGGAAACTGTAATCCACCAGCCTGTCTGCTGGCAAGTGCAAGGCTAATAACTACATCATTACTTAAGAAGGAGAAGATGGAAAAATGTAGAAGAGAAAAGAATTCCTTTCTACTAACTGGGAAGAAGAATGTATTCAGGCTTTACTATATCATCCGAAAGAAAAGAAATGTAAACATGTTTGGCATCTTCAATAGGATTCAAGAAAATGTGGGTTTTATAAAGCAGAACTGTAAGATCAGAACAGGTTGAGATCAGAAAATGGTATAAGTTCAAAGAGAGTGAGATGAAAATATGATGGAATAAAGATTGCAGAAAAATTAAAATGCAATATCAGAATTAAATTTTACTTTGGAGATTTGATATTTAAAAGCTGTGCTGACACTGTTTTTAAGTCAAATCCCTAAAATGGAGGAGAAATTTTTATTCTTCACGATATAAAGGAAATGTATAAAGGTTTTTAAAATGTGATACAACCACAAATAGGACAGAGACTGGAGTTTGAACCTAAAAATAATGTGAGTTCCTGAATACAAACATTTCTTGAATGGGAGTAGATCAGACCATTTGAAATAGAAATAGTAATCTAACATAAAATTCAAGAAATCATTCTTAAAAATGAATAGGAGAAATAAGGATAGGGAGAGAGAAAGAGGGAGAAGAGTGTATACCTTGATATTGGCAAATTTTTTGTATTATGAAGCACAAAGGAAAAAATTTTATAATTATTCAGATGAGGAGAAAAGGTTTCCGCAAATCAGTGTGTGACGTGAACTGACTTCAGATATTTTTTCCTCTGTAATACCAAATGCCTGAAGACAATGGAGTCATATCCACAGAGTACTGGGAGAAAAAAAGTCTGTAAATCAAAGTGTTATCCTAGTATATTGCTTTTATAGTGCCGCCAAATGAGTTCCCACATACTTAGCAAATTAAAACGGTGCATTTGTTATCTCATAGTTTCTATGGCCCAGACCATAGAAACTGGGTGTGGATCAGCTGGGTCCTCTGCTGTGGATCGAGATATATGCCTCTTACTTACGTAGTGATCTACAGACTGAAGATCTAGCAGCTCAGTGTAGACTTCATGCAGTTCTTCATAGTTCCTGTACTGTAGTTACTAAATCTGAACTGTGTTGTCTGGAGACTTACATTATTTAGTTAAACTATTGCAACTGAAATTCTTGCATATCTGGACCATACAAAGCAAAGATTGTCTATTATCTATAAAAAAGAATGGCATTTGAATAGTAAAACTGTAATTTTTTCATTCTTTCTATTTTTTGGTACTTTTAAAATGAATGTTAATGACTGTATATTACTTTTTAAACAAAAGAAAATAAATCTCATGTGAAAAGTGGGTTTAAAAATACAAAAAAATACACCAAGTCTTTTTTTAAAATTCTGTTTCTTTTTTTATTTTTATTTTTATTTATTTATTGGCTGTGTTGGGTCTTCATTGCTGCATGCAGGCTTTCTCTAGTTGGGGAGAGCAGGGGCTACTCTTTGTTGTGGTGCATGGGCTTCTCATTGTGGTGGCTTCTCAATGCAGAGCATGGGCTCTAGGCATAAGGGCTTCAGTAGTTACGGTACATGGGCTCAATAGTTGTGGCTTACAGGCTCTAGAGTGCAGGCCTGGTGGTTGTGGCACATGGGCTCAATTGCTTCACAGCATGTGGGATCTTCCCGGACCAGGGCTCGAACCTGTGTCCCTTGCACTGGCGAGCGGATCCTTAACCACTGCACCACCAAGGAAGTCCAAAATGCACCAACTCTTGAAGGTAGTGAAGATAATGGAATTATAAGTGATTTTTCTATTTTAATATTTCAATTTCAACATGGAGCATACATTATGTATATCATCTTAAAAGAAACAATTTGTAAAGAAAGGTTACTTCTGTAAACCTTTTCTACATTTATTTATGGTATAACTTAGTCAATAAACACTTACTGAAATCTACCGTATACCAGCAACATGCTAGGGACTGTGCACAGCTAAGTGAATAAAGCATATTTTACGCCTTACTATGTCAGGGGAGAGACAGACATTTAAACAGGTGAATTTTAAAATCACTTAGTAGTTGTTTTTTACATACTGCAGCACAAAGGACAGAGCAATAAATATAAAAATTAGCGGTTTCCCAATGTGAACTGATTCATTGAAAATGAAAGCTGTCCAATAACTCAGCATTTTTAGTTTTTGCTTATATTGTTATTCTTTTTTCAGTGCTAAAGTTTCTGTAAAGGAAAAGAACTTGACATAAAATTTCTAAAATTCTGTGGTTAAAGCGTAAGAAATATGTCTCCTGCTATCTTTGCACATCTATATTGAGTTTTTCAAGAGTAATCAAAAAGCCAGTGGAATTATCTTGTTTTATGATGTTTCTTTACGAATATGCCAAAAAGAAACATGTATGCAAACGCTGTTTGCATTATTGGGGACATATGAAATGAAATTTGTTCTGATTCTTTTTATTTGTTTGTTTGTTTCTTATTTGGAAACAGAGATTTTTCCTGAGCCACCCAGGTGATCAGTTTCAAAAATTCTAATCAAATCCCAACTGTACTTATTTTCAGTTTAGTATTTAAGGGGCTAATATGGTGCAAAGAGCATAGGGAAAGCATTATGTTATATTTTTGATGCCCTCAGAAGCATCTCTTATCTTCCTATTTTCTAGTCTCCACAACCTACACCACTCAGAGGAAACATAGCTGGTGTGTGGAGAAACATTCCTTTATTAATTTACTCTTCAAAATCTTTTTGATTTTATCTATTTTGTGCCATATACCACCCTAAGCCCTGAGTACACAGCATTAAACATAATGGTCTAGCCTTCCTTACAAAGCTTAGGAAGAAGTAGCCTAAAGCATGATGCACAATTCACAGGACCTAGCTCCATTTTGAATACCTTTTTCACTGCTTCAAAGGCCTCTGGGAAGTTTTTCTCTCCGTGCATCCACCCTATCCAGCCTCAAACCGGTATCTAGTTATAATTGCAATTCTTTTTTACTGGCAGCATCTAGGTAGTAACCATAACAATTATATCCTTAGAGATTTTGATATAAGGTAATGATAACCATATGGTCTCAATGTGAACAAATAATGCTGCCTTCATGGGTAAAGGTGTACAGAAAAAAGATAGTTCAGAAAGTGGGAGAGGGAGAAAGTGAGACAGTGAGGTAGGCGAGGGGTTGGGGAGCAAAAAGAAAGAGGGTTGAGAATAGAATAATAAGAAAAGCAATTTAGATTCATTTTGAAAAACTTTTTCAAAGCTGCTTTTTTAGGGAGTATATAGAAGTGAATTATATGAGAAAACATTATAGCAAAGAGTTTAGAAATTCCTAGATATGAGGCTGGGTATAATTCATACCAGCATGTTTCTTTCCTCTTAGTTTCACATGACAAAAATGGAAAGAGAGACCTGAGCCTCTTAGGAACTGAGGGTTTGATGTCCTGCATTTGATCCAGAAGATCCTCAGACTGGGGGAATGGGATGTGGCACACTCACTTCCCTAATGGGAAGAACTGCTAGTATGCTAGTAGTCTCACTTTTCATATATTCTGACTATTCTAATATGGGACTTAATCTTTCCACATCCCTGTCTAGGAGTCAGAGGTTATGGATTGACAAGTCTGTAGGTTTAGAAGCTTTGTGAAGTACATATTGGCAAAACAGTATTGTCTTCTCTCTGGGAGTGAATGAGTTAATAAATGAGATTCCATAAAAAGGTTTGGATAAATCCCTGATTGATAGATTCAGAACTAGTATTCAAGAGGAGGTTAAGGGTGTTGAAGGTGTAGTCTTTTGAGGGAAATGGAGTGTCAGGAAGTCTGACTCTAAAATAGTAGTACCTTTAAGTGACAGAATACAGGGTTTGATACAGTTTGGCACTTTTTAGTATTCCTATAACCAAAGGATATTGGTAATTGTCTACCTCTTTCAGGTTTTGTCAACTGTATAAGACAATAGCATTTATCAAGCCCTTAATATCCACAGATGACAAAAGTACCTTACAGATATAAATTATATTCCCATGGTATCCCTGAAGAGATCTGATACTTTTTATCTAATTTCCCTCTCACCTGTTTGTTTCAAGTTACAATTATTGCTTATTAATACTTTTTGGAACATGTTTTTAATACATTCCACTGGAAAACCTCACTAGCCTGACAAAATCTTTTAAACATTGCGGTGACACAAGGGTCACAGCTAAGTTACTTTGTATTATCATCTCAGTGGTTTTGCTCAGAGGATTTTTCATGATAGTTTAAAACCGGTGGGACGTATGTACCAATATGTATTTTGCATTTGATTGACTCTTTGAAGCATTATTCTTGGGCCTTATTTCTTTTAAAGAGCTGTGAGTTATTTCTAACCTTAATGTGCCCTATAACTGTTTTTTAAATTTTTTAATTTATTTTTTAAATGAATATGCTTCCATAGTTTAAAATTGCAAAAGTATAAGAAGCAAAAAATTGTTTCTTCCACCCTTTGATTTCCCAGAGACAACCAATATATCAGTTTCTGTCCTTCTAGAGATACTTTGTGCATATTCAAGCAATATGTATTTTACACAAATGTAGCATCTGTACATAGAGTTTTGCCCCTTGCTTTTTGCAATAAGAAACGTATTTTGGACATCATTGCTATAGTCAGCCATAATGAGCTTCCTCATTCATTGCTGTGACTGGATAGTATTCCGCTGATGGATGTCATTCAGCCAGTCTCCTATTGATAGTTACCTGGGATGTTTCTAATTTGTTGCTAACAAAAATGCTTCAGTGAATAGTTTTGAACAAATGTCATTTCATATATGCACAAGTACAACTGAGGATAAGTTTTAGAACTGAAATTCCTAGGTCAAAGAATATGTTTATTTGTAATTTTGTTCGCTCTTACCCAAATGCTATCAATAAATCTGTTGCCATTTTATATTTCCACAATCTAGTGTTTACTTTGTACAACTTTACGATCACAGTGGTTCACCATCATTTCCTCAGCACCTAGCACAGGGACTTTCACATTATGGGTGTTTGATAAATATTTGTTTAGGAAATTAACCACCCTAGAATTTTATCCTCAGTGCTCTGCTCTCCTTAGTCTACACAACCCATACAGATTCATGGGTGACTTCACCTACACTCTTATTTCAAATACTGTTGATATGCTAATATGCTCCCAAATCCAAATCTGAGGCCATTACTCTCTAGTTCAAGAACCTCATATTTAACAGCCTGAGCATCACAGGGCCCTTAAACTCAGCATGCCCAACTTTGAACATATTGCCTTCCTTTCCTCTTAAAACTAAATCTCTTCCTATATTCTCTGCCTTAATAAATGAGGCCATAATCTCTTCAGATACTTTGAAGTCATCTAGATTGCTCTTCTTTCACAGCATCTGAATATTCTCAATCATGTCCTGTATGTTCAAATTCCTTAACAGCTCTCAGCCCTTCCCTTCCCCTCTAGCCCGTGCAAGTAATCTAAAATGTTCATGATAACATTTAACTAGCATTACTGCCACGGATATTCCTGTCCCATTGCTTTCTTAAACCCTTCAGGAGCCCCATGTTTTCTGACCCTCTACTCATATAATGCTTGTAGAAGAAACTTGTAACTTCTAAGTGTAGTAGCCTGGCCCTTTCACCATCCGGCTCCTACCTATGCTACGTGTACCGCACACTCCAGTAATAAGGAATGATTTTTTATTGCTTTCACCCATGCCTCACTTCTGCTTAGAAAAGTCTTTCAACATGCTTGATTCCTAGTCATTCATTAAAACCCAACTTAAGCATTACCTCTTCTTGAAAGCCTTTCCTTATTATGCAGTGCTGATAGTCTGTTTTATTTCTTCTGTGCATTCTTCTGTCATGATGCTGGCCACAGTGAACTATAACTGTGCACTTATTTACCTTCTCTTCTACCATCACAATTTAGCAGACATTGGTTGAATGAGTGAATGACTACAGGAAGGTTATTCTTTAAGAAATTATGTAACAAGTTGAAATTGTGATTAGAGCCAAAGTTGGAGGAAAATTAACATCTAGATACCAAAAAACCTGGCTTACTAGTACAGATTAAACCAGAAATAGGGAATGGAACCTAAGATACAAGGGATTTTATGAGCAAGAGTTAGAACCCAAATATTTAGAAACCAAGTAACAGGTACCAGTAGAACTTGCTGCAAAATAGCCCTTATCAGGCTTAAACTACTCTGAGGCCAGGCTTGGGTTTGATGAGGACATACTTTCTCAAAGTTTGCCTGTCACACAACGAAACCAAAATCTTTAGCTTGGCATATATTTTATACCAGAATATTCCTTTTGTATAAATAGTAAATTGCATAAATGTATTTTATGTGAACATAATAGCAGAACACTAGTAACAGATACCATATATCACCTTTTTTTTTTTTTTTTACTGTTTCAGTTTCTGATGTAAACCCCTCAGGATTCAGCATAGATTATGAGATCCCCAACATTTTTAATGTTTTTAGATCTTTAGTCTGAGTAGAGGATACAGAGAGGATAGCCTCTCCTAGCATTCCAGTTGTATAAACTGAGGCCAGTTATTACGTAAAATGAAGTCTCTTGAAGGGAAAATTCATCTGGGTAAAGAGGGAAGGAAGATTATTTGAGTGGTTATTGTGTGTCTTACCTTAATTTTATGGATAGAGGAATAGTGTCTCAGAGAAATTAAGTAGCTTGACCAAAGTGACAAAGCATAACAGGTGAGAGACTCAACATTCAATTTGAATTTTTCTGGTTTCAAAGTCTGACACGGCACCCAGGCTTTTTGTTGCTATCTACATCTTCATTAGTATTGTTTTTATCATCATTCATAGGAAGAAATATTTGTATTTGTGTTATCTGATGGTCCCTCTGGTGTGGTGTAAGTGTATGGAAAATGAAATGGCCACTTGTGAAAAGAAACTGTGAATACTAGTTGTATTATCTTCACTAATCGTTAAATAGCCATCTATGTAAAACCAAACTAGAGTCGTGTTTTCAATCAGTAGGTCAGGAATATTATCACTTAGATTTCATCTATAAAGAGTAATCATTCTTAATACATCTTCTAAGAAGAATTTGTTTAACTGCGTTTTCATGGTACTATGACAGTTTATATTGAATTTGAAACGTGTATTCTGAATCTAGGAACTTAAATCTGCATTAGGTATGATATAAAAGAGAATAAAGAAACAGTAATTTATAACAAATAAGCTTCACTGAGAATTGAATATGATGCTATTTCAGGAAATGTTATTAAGCTTTTTTATTTATGAAAATTTATTAGGCCATTGTGGTTTAAAAATTGCAATGGTAGAATTTGTATATCCAATTTTTTTTTTAAGAAACTGTATTATCCTTTGGGTCAAATTATTCTTTCCAGGTTTCTATCCAGTTAGCCATAATGTTTGAAAGTGTAACTAAACTAGCTATCAAAGTACTGGCCGAAAGGACCAAATGTGAGAATAACATTCTCTCCTTATTAGTCTTTCCCTGAAGGACCTCTTCTAAATAACTGACCATGGCTAGAAAAATGATATCACCAAATCAGAATGTTTCTTTCATTCAGTCACAGTATTATATTCAGTGTAGCAAGAAATAGTTTTGCATGACAGTACACATGTAAATGTCATTGCATATGTCATTTATGGTGTATAGGGTTGTTATGCAAGATTCACAGTGATCACGTTGGGGAAGACTGTCTCTGATACACTAAATAAAATGGGCTTAGTAAAAATTGCTAGCAATTTTTTTCTAGACATATAATGACAAGGTAAGAGCACAAAACAAAACTACCAGAAACAAACCATTTCTCAAGCTGTAATATCTACTGGACAAGTGATCTAAATTGCTGAAACAAGGGGAGTTCATCACTGCACTGCAAAAGAACTTGAAATATAACCTAAAGGCAAGTGATATACTGATTGCAAGCTTTGAAATAACAGCAACAAATTTACCTACAGACAGAAGATGCATGGAAGCAATAAACGAATTATACAAGTCTTACACGTGCAGTCTGATTATTGTGACCAAAGTGTTAATTGGATCCTAACTGCCAGATCTGATATCTGTGGTCTTGTAGTGGGAAACCTTTCAAAGTGATGAACTGTAATTCACTGAGCTGCTTGAAGCACTTGTAATTTACTGCATGTCGTGCTATGAAGAGCCTGACCTAATGGACTTTACATTACCTATGATGCTAGAAACCTTTCAACAAGACTAGTTGGTAAAAAGTAATCGTGGAAGTCTATTGAGACAGGATGAGCAAAACTCTACCTTAAACACAGCTTTATAATCTTAGGGAAAGTCAGTTACTAAACAAAGTAGGTACAACTAAGGAAAAAATACTACTCTATCCAACATAATTTACAACAGTATGGTATCTCATAATTTGAAATTGAATAGAAGTATAAGATACAAATAGAACTCAGGGTAATTTTATAACAACCGAAATGCTATAGAATATGTCAGGTTTAAGCTATTCATGGATAAAATTCCCTTGCTTTCATAAAAAAATTGTATTTCAGAATAATTGGATTTGGTATCAACTTATACTCTCATGTTAAATCAAAGTTAGAGGGAAATGTCTTAGGTACGAGAGAAATGGGGCTATGCTGTTATTAACTAAGTAGCCAAGTTGTTTTGAGACTGAATTCTGAGCACAACTCTCCCACCTACTATTTGTTGTTTAAAATGTGAGGTTTTGCTTTAACTTTTCATTATATCTTTTTGATAGATCTTTTTGCAATTCTGCTTCAGTGATTCTTATTAAATGATTATTAACTACGTTCCAAACAGTTGTATCTCTTGTATATTGTGCTAAAGTTTGGATGTCAATTTTTGTGCATGAAATCCTTACACTGTTTCTATAGCTGATAGGTTACAACTGTTCTAGGAGATGTACTAATGAAAGAATTTGCTTTGGTTACACATTTTAGGGACGATAGCTTATTTTTAATTTATTTAAAAAATTTGATTAGCAATATCTTTTGGACATCTATAAAGGATCTTTATGGGAAAGGTAACAACAGTATTTTTCTAATTCTCGGGGTAGACATATAACTTGCATATAAGGCAAACAGTGCAGGTTGGAATCGTTCCCCTCCCCCCGCCCCAAGATACATATGTTACTGTTGTTTATTCCAGCAGTGAATGTTAAGCTACTCACAGCCTGGCAACATGAACTAACCTTTGATCTGTACAAATTAGTCAGGACATTCACAAAAAAGTAATTGTTAAGTCATCGGTACAGCACTCTCAGTAAATCTACCTCAGTCTTCCCTTTTCTTCCTGCCTTCTTCCATTGAAGTTGGCCTCTGTCAGTTAGACAGCCTCATCAGCAACTCCAAGTGCAGTGAGAGCATCTTAATGATCTGAAGTTCTTCTGAGAAGTTGCTGATGTTTTCTCATCAGGATCCAATTTAGAGAGCCTTTGTTCCATTCTTGAACTTTGGAGCCAAAGAAAAGCAAGTCAGTTTGTAGCCTTCTCCGTGGTGAGCTAGAAAGCCAAATCAGTGTACCCAGCTGCAGGAGGTTTTTGAAGAGTATAAGTCTCTGTCAAGAAACACTTAAAAATAATCAGTAACTAGTTCTCCCTATAGAAAAATATGTCCCCTTTGTGAGACCCAGAAAGAATGTCCATTTTATTTAAAAATATTGCAATATTTACGGTTTCTCAAAATATAATTAAATACTTTCAAACAGGCTAAATATTTTACTGCCTTTCAGTGGCGTAACTGGCTGAAAAGAGTCACAACCAACGGATCTAGTAAATGTTGGGGATAGACTGTTTCATACGTTTGTGCTTCAGTAGATCCGCTGTTGGTAATTTTACTATTTCAGTAGTAGAGTTCAGTGTAAAGCACAAAAAGCTGAGAGACTGTAATAACTGAGGTTCTACAGTTCATTTTATGTGCAGATGTTTATGGTGAGACTGTTTCATAAATGCTTATTACCGTTAGCCCTTCTAAGTGTAATTTTCAGAAGAAAAAAACATTCTGCAATTCAACCACCATTCCTCTCTATTCACCACACTTGTCAATCAGCGAGTTGCTGTATCTACAGGAATGGAGGTGTTATATTCTGGCAATTATCATGTCATATACTTGAAAATGTAAATGAATGTGTGTGTAAAATTAAATTTATGGGTTGTCAGCGAAGAATAAGAACCAGGAGAGCAATTACTTCTCTGCTTTCATCTTTTGAGCTCTGATACATCAAGCAGAAAACCATGCAGCTAAATGTTGGAATTAGCATTGTGCAGGTCCTGGAATGAATGGGCTAGTGTCTTTTGCTGCCTTTTCTGGGCTCTTTGTTTTGGAGAGCAGTGAAATTAAGATGATTATCATCCATCAATCTAGGAGAGCGCCTATGAAAGCATGAAAGGATCTTCCTTCTCATATTTATTTTTGCTTTCTTAGAGAGTTGTCTTTTATCAAGACAGCTTGCTTTTTGTTGAAACTAATATTATTTGGGCTAATTTGGTGAGCTCCATCAAAATCACAATTGTTTTGTTTTTGTATCTGGTGTCTTAAAATTCATTTTTTTAAATTTAAAAGGAAATATTTATGAATGTAGACAAATAAACAGGATGAACTGTTAGCACAGTCCCAGAAAACTAGTCTCCCGGTGATTTTGAGCAAGATCTTAATTCCAGGGAATGGCTCTAGCCCACTAGATATATCCACATTTTAAGTTACTAAACATAAAAATGACAGCATTTTCATAAATGAATATATCTCTTTCTACAGTGCAACCCCCTCTCAAATTGGTTGAATACTCAAGTGTTCTAATTCTGTGTAATTATTGATTATATTCTAGTTTTTAAAAATTAAAATAAAACCAGGCACTCCAGTTGCAAAGTGTTATTGATTTTGTTTGTAATCTGCTCTTATCATCCGTTCAGCATTAACGTTCTGTGGGTTAAGTTTGGAAAGAATAAAGAATAAGTGTAAGATATTCAGTAACTTCTTTCCAATGATTTTAGGAGCCTAATGAACAATGGTGCAGATTTGTTTGAATATGAATGTGCAGTGGGATGGAGTCTGACCTTCAGCTGTGATTTCAGTTCGTCAGGATTAGTCAAGCTAGGCGATCAAGACTGCTAATGCATAATGATTTATAAAATGAAAAATGTGTAGTGACCATGCAAATGTTTCAGCTAATCAAAGAGAGGAACTTTAGCTTTGAGAAGAAAGAAAAACAAGGGCATGTCAAGGCCTAAACCAAAGATGTATGTAAAATAATCTGAGCAGCTTGATTAGCCAGAGTGAGATTAAAAGTTGCATTTTTGGCCTTTAAACATATGGTGTAGCATATTATATATCACCTCTCCATAATCTCTGCAACAACATGCCAAATGTACAGCCTCATTTTTCGCCAGTAGTACAAAGAAAAGACTAGACTCTCTGCTGAAATATTTGTGTGTAACTGAGCAGGGTAAAGTTAGACAAACACTACTTTCCAAAACAGAAAACACTCTGCCTTATCAAAGTGATTAAATGGATGTTAAATTAAAACTAATGTCTTAAACTATAGTATAAACTAAGGAATGATGAATCATGATGAAAAGGCACCTGAGTGTCTGATTGCACTGTGCCGGGCTTTCTGTTGTTCCTGTCACACTGTTTCCCTGCTGCTAAAAGATTGCATTAAATAGCAATATGCACTGTCCATCCCAGATCTCTTTAAATACTCCTGTTCAGTACTTGATGAAAAGCTTACAAATACCACTCAATTCATTGTCAGTTCTTTTTAATACCGTAAAACCAGGAAGCTTTTGAAAGGCTATTATTATGATAGACATTATACATGTAACCAGGGCTTGAATTTGGACCAAGACTGGCAATGCAATACAACAGTTTCTCATGTTAAAATAAACTATAGATAGTGTAGAGAGGAAAGAAGTGAACAGAAAAAAATTTATCAAAGAATGTACAATCACGTATTTCCTATCAATACTCTGTTATAATAGGAACAGATACTATAATATGAAAACCAATTTTGCGTTTATTATACAAGTAGTTAATCCTAATAGAGTTTTTTTGTTTGTTTGTTTGTTTTAAGTACCAGGGCCTGGAGGGCTTTTTTTCTATCTTCAAATTTTAAGTGAAGAATAAAGGGGTCTGTGAACCAGTATTTGGCAGACCATGTTAACAAGGAAATAGTGTTTTCCACTGTAAATCTCATCCACAGGTTGTAAAGAAAGAATTGGAATAACGCTATGCCAAGAACCTTTCTAATCACCCACACATAATTGGGATGTTTAATTAAGTGACATGCTTAATATGCAAACCCAACACATTCAGAAATGCTCCAGCTGAACTAGATTGTAAAAAGATGATTTGCTTATTATAGCAAATAAAAATTTTGATCCATTTTCATAAGTCTTACACTAACTCTTGGGACTCATTTGAAGGAGGCATGATCTTTACATGGTCTCTTAATATCTTTTTGACCCTTTCAATGAGGTACACTTAGAAGTTTAATGTAAGCAGATAATTTATTTCTTTAAAAATCTGAAGTCATCAGCAACCTATTTTAGAATAATATCTAAATGCTTTCAGCTTTTACCATTTTGACTCATTTCAAGTTTCAAAATTTTTCCTTTCTCATCTCAGAATACATAACACTGTGTTTATGTCTGTTCACCCAGTATTTCTTGGTGCACAGAGCTACATATCAGGTTTATGCTTAATTCAGCTAATGAGAAAATAAATAAGGGTAAATGTAAACCTTATTTGGTGCATCACTACGGGGAATTTTAGTTCTGTCAGTATAGTAAATATCAAGAGAGAAGAAAAGAAAAATCTCCCAACCAAAGTTGACTGCGTTTCCTTTCTTCACTCTTAAAGACTTTAATTGATAGGCTGCAGTTTTCAATGGGACACCTGTTTTAAACCAGCCATTCCTTTGATATCATTTGGTAGCTGCATAATGCATCATGTTTTCTTACACCCAACCAGACTTTTATTCGCCTTCTCACCAGAAAACATCTGAGATAAGTTCTCCCTCCCCTCCTCTATCGCATATCTAAATTGTGGTCCATCATTAGAATATTTGCATGAATAAAAGTATATATTTAGTGGAAAATATCTCCTTAAGCTTGACACCTAACTTGCGAAGGTATATATATTTTAGAAAGTTATCCATAGATTTTCAAATCTGATGATGGTTTTGCCTGTTTAAATATTGATAAAGTAGTATAATCATCAAAAAACAACTTATGTACTCAATTAATCTCTATTCACCTTTGTCAGTGAAACCCGAGAGTAGCTTGCGGTGGCAAAGAAATGCAATGGTACAATAACAAAAGTGATAAAGGAGGAATAAAGGAAATGTGTCACTTAAAATGATTTACTTAAAATTGGAGAAGTTCTGCATGTTGTAAACAAAGCCAGTGGAGCAATCTACATATAACATGTAATTGACAATTGTTGTAGGAAAAACTAATTTTCTATTTAATAAAATATTTTAAATTTTTAGTAGCCTCATGTTTCATTTTGGATGAGATTATGTATATAGGTTTAGAGGTAATAGTATTGCCTTATTTGTAATGTTAAAAATCCCTCAGAAGTGTACTTGTTCAACAGACAAAGGATTAATCTCCAAAATATATAAACAGTTCATGCACCTCAATATCAAAAAAACAAACAACCCAATCAAAAAGTAGGCAGAAGACCTAAATAGGCATTTCTCCAAAGAAGACATACAGATGGCCAAGAAGCACATGAGAAGCTGCTCAACATCACTAATAATTAGAGACATGCAAATCAAAACTACAATGAGTTATCACCTCACACCAGTTAGAATGGGCATCATCAGAAAATCTACAAACAGGAAATGCTCTAGAGGGTGTGGAGAAAGGGGAACTCTCTTGCACTGTTGGTGAGAGTGTAAATTGATACAGCTGCTATGGAGAACAGTATGGAGTTTCCTTGAAAAACGAAAAATAGAGTTACCATATGATCCAACAATCCCACTGCTGGGCATATAAGAGAAAACCATAATTCAAAAAGACACATGCACACCAGTGTGCGTTGCAGCACTCTTTACAATAACCAGGACATGGAAGCAACCTAAATGTCCATCGACAGAGGAATGGGTAAAGAAGATGTGGTACATATATACAGTGGAATATTACTCAGCCATAAGAAGGAACGAAATTGGGACGTTTGTACAGACGTGGATGGACCCTAGAGACTGTCACACAGAGTGAAGTGAGTCAGAAAGAGAAAAACAAATATCGTATATTAACACATATATGCGGACTATAGAAAAATGGTGCAAATCAACCAGTTTGCAAGGCAGAAATAGAGACACAGATGTAGAGAACAAACATATGGACACCAAGTGGGGAAAGTGAGGGTGGTTGGGGTGGGATGAACTGGGAGGTTGGGATTGCCATATATACATTACTAATAAGAAAAAAAATCAAATTGTACACTTTTAATACATACAGTTTATTGTATGTCAATTGTATCTCAATAAAATTTCTTTAAAAAAAGTGCATTTGTGCTTTCCTTTATATCATTAATTTCAGTCTGTGTTTTCTACGTATCTTATGGAAGTAGAGTGTTCAATTAGTTGGCTTCTTTTTCTACATATCCTTATTTCTGTATATTGTCAGTTCTAGATGGCAATTTCCTAGAGGGTAAGCCAGAATCTCCTTAAAATTTGCAGAATATCAGTTAAGTATAATGCATATGATTTTAGGATGACAATGATGTGATGGTTATTTTTATGTCATAAACTTTTAAGTGTAAGAAAAATACTCACAAACCATTTTAAGGATAAAAAGTAATTCATTTAACCATGGTGAAAAGGCTGAGAACTCTGAAGAATGCAAAGGTAGAAAACTTGCTTAAACTTGCTTATACATCAGATCAGTCATACTAGCAACAAGCTATAGGGTATTGTAACTTGAATATGGTGAAATCTGACTGTAAACTTGCAGTGTATTATTGCATGCCTCCATTCATAAAACTTTTCTTATGAAGTGCATCTGTTATCAGTTAGACATAAAGTACTTTTACTTGTAGATAGAGATAATTAAGTGAAAACACTCCATATGCTAAAAAGTGGGAAGGGGCTGTTAGATGAGAGAGGTGTGGCAAGTTTCTCATCACATGATAGACTTTATAGAAGGTGTCTGTATGTATGTATACAGCTATCTACATATATGTAATCTAGGTACCTGCTTATCTATCTATTTATCTGGATTGGCAGCCTTTTTAAAGTTTAACTTGTCTTTCTTTCTCTGTTCCTTCATTTCAGTTTGATTCCTTGTTTTTTGGAGACAGTATGAGGTACATGATTACTGGAAGAAAAGGATTTTCGTAGATAGATAATTTTTTCCACATTGCTTATTCTAACCATTCTTTGTGTTTATCAAAGGACAATTAAGTAAACTGACCATTAAATTTTTAAACAGTTGAACACATGGGCAACCCATTGGGTCAATTAATTTTGCAGCATAATTTCAGAATTCCTTTTATTATGATTTCAAGTACAGTAATCTATAGGTATGAAAGTATGTTCTAAAAAAAATGAAGAAATATTTTTGAAAATCACTTTTGAATTCTTTTCTGTTATTCTGTAATTCTTTTCCTTCATGTTACAAAATTACATCTAATTAATCCATATTTCAATATAGCAAGGGATAGAAAATACTTATGAAATATGAAATGGGTTGGGTTTTTTTTTTTTTGAGGGAGAGGAATTAATCCACCCTGAATTTCCTTTACTTTTTTTCTTCTAACTTTGTTTTCATTATTAACTTCTCGTTTCTTTATCATATAAAGTGCCAGACTCAGAAAGTTTGAACTGTGTTAAAAATGACTCTGAAGATAAATTGTGAACCATGTCTCTTAATCTTTTTCTGTTTTCAAAGACACATGTTGTGCCAAGAATTTGTTCAAAAGCAGTGTTTACATAAATACTTGCTTTTACTTACAGTAAATATGAATTGTTTTTTCTAGGAAGGAAAGTGATTGCTTTTTCAAAGGTTGCAAACTTGGCAAGTTGACAAGTTGTCTGATTACTTGCTGGTTAGTACAAGCAATGCCTTCAAAGAGTGTGACTGCAGCCCAACCGAGCAGATAGATACCTCAGGCTTGTGTGCAGGAGGACTTCCTATTTGCCTCTCTTACCAATCTTTTCCTGTCTCTCTACAGCCTTTCTCTCTTTCTCTCAGGCTTTCCCCCTGGGTTCTCCATACTTTGTATTTTCCTTGCTTAATCATTCTTTTCTGTTTCTTTCTTTCTTCCTTATTTCCTTTTCTTTTTTGACTCTTTAATTTTCACAGCTTTAAAGGTGAAGGAAATGGTAGAAAGGACATTTTGAGCAAAATACTTTAACTATTTTTCAGTTTAATGAATAACCTTTGAGTAATCTTTAGATTTCTAGACTTCCCGATGTTTAATTAGCTTGAAATAAGAAGACCTTTACAGGAGAAGCTAGAATACTAGGCTTATAATCCCTTCTTTGAGAGGACCTATCTATGTAGCTATTTTCTGAGGATATATAAGTAAATAAATAAGTCTCCTATATGAGTTACTACAAGTACTCATGTAATAATATGTATTACTGTGTGTATTTTTCTAGTACTGTGTATATTTAATATATACATTAAAATTTGAAGATGGTGGTTATATTTTATGAGTAAGTACACTGCACATACATTCTTTTTACTTGCTTTGATAACAGATATTTACATGTGTATTTTTCCAGTTGTTTAATCTTTATTATATCTATCTTAATCATACCTGTAAACCATTTCAAAAGGCTCTTCATTTGTAGCACTGTGACATTGATGAGATTATCAGTGATGAAGTATTCAGAAAACTGACATATAATTATTTATTTCTAATTATGCTAGTCAAAGCCACACATCTTAGCATAATACATAAGAGGTGTAGAACATAAAGGTGGAATCTGATGACAACTGATGCCTCTGGAAAGCCAGTGTCTAAATACTGTAGTACCTAAAATATCATTATTTAATAGTTAAATAATATAACAAATATCCTATAAACATGATTGGTCATCACTACTAAAGAATTTGTTAGGGATGCCATATAGCTATGAGGGAGGTGAACAGAGGTTTGGTAACGTCCGCTCTTTCTCCTGTCTCTGTCAAGGTGCCTGTGTCGGTGGCCATGATGACTCCCCAGGTGATCACCCCCCAGCAAATGCAGCAGATCCTTCAGCAGCAAGTCCTGTCTCCTCAGCAGCTCCAAGCCCTTCTCCAGCAGCAGCAGGCAGTCATGCTGCAGCAGGTAATGTGGGTTACCTGCTTTGGAGTGCTAGCACCCATGTTGACAGTGTCATGGGCATGTACGACAGTTCCTTCTCCACTGGGAAGGACAACCTGTCAGCATGCTAGGACATAAATGTAGCATTTTAATTGCAGAACTGAGTAGTAAGATTTAGATCCCTTAGTCTTTTTAAATTCATTAACGTCTAGAATAAGAGGAGACATAGGAATCATTTCTACATGAGATAGAGCAATATTTAAATATTCAGATACTTAGGTGCATTGGATTTGTAGACTTACCAACAAAAGTGCAACGAGACTTACAGATAATTGCTGCTTTTAAAATGTCTAACCCTTCACCACTCCTTTTAGTTCACCTAAGTATGAAATCGGAACTGGCCATTTTGTTATAATAGGGAAAGTAATGTCCCAGACTTTCCTTTTCACAATAAATTCAGAATTTAGGAATAGAAGTAGCTACTTACTAGAACAAAGTTGAACAGCTGAGCCACCAAGTCATGAGATTAATCTTTTTTAAATAACAAAACTAATGTTCCTAACATGTACATCATTGGAGCTTCGAGTTTATATAAAGTGGACTTTATGTTCTAGACTTACTTCTCATAGAGAAAATAATGTGCTTTATCTAAATTCTGATAGATTTAACTACTTGCTCTGCTCTATGATGATGACCACAGGCCAGTTGCTTATATTTCTAAGTCTGACGTTCTTCTGTCCATCTGATGGATTAGAGTTTTTTCCCAGTAAGAACTGGTCACCCTGATTTTATGTAAGTCAGTAGTTGGTTCTTATAAATAGGAGAGTGGAACCTATTTTTATATGATATTAGGACTGCAGATGTAATAGTCTGGGGTACTCATTTGGCTCTAGCCCTTTAGAAGATGGATTTTCTATACCCTTTCACTCAGGATATTTTGGATTCTGGATTGGAAAGTTTCAGAGCTGCCTTGGAAAAAAATGTATGTAGATCTGTCTCCTGGAATCCAGTGCATATTTGTTGTTGTCCTTGTGAGATGAATCTTAATGGAGACTCTACCCTATGCCAGTCTAGAAGAGCTTAGGAGGTTTATAATACATGCAACTTTTGCCTTTATTTATTAAAGTCAAAATGGTTTATTCAGCAACAACTACAAGAGTTTTACAAGAAACAGCAAGAGCAGTTACATCTTCAGCTTTTGCAGCAGCAGCAACAGCAGCAGCAGCAGCAGCAGCAACAGCAGCAGCAGCAGCAGCAGCAACAGCAGCAGCAGCAGCAGCAGCAACAGCAGCAGCAGCAGCAACAGCATCCTGGAAAGCAAGCAAAGGAGGTAGGATCGGGCCGGCTCCTCCGTGCAGAGGAGCGCGCGGTTGGGAAGGGCGCTGAGAGGCCAGAGCAGTCTTAGATCCCTCCTACCGCCCGCCTCTTGCTGTCAAAGACACATTATTATACATTCGTACTGAGCTTGATAGCAGTGACAGTAGAGCTCTCCTGCTCTCCTTTTTTGTAGCATGGGACTTGAGAGTTACAATTCAACGCTGCTGTTGTCTAATGTTCACTAATGAGTCACAGTGTACAAAGAGCAAGCTGTGTGGTGGACAAAGTACTGATTATCTTGTATTCACCGAGAATCTAAGTTGGTGAGGGAACCTTATTTTTCTCAGTGGTGCAGCTCAGAGAACATGCATGCAAATCGAGCCTGTTGTTGGGGGGTGGGGGGTGGGGAGGGGAAGCTGGGGAGAAAGTGGTTGAGCACAGATTTCAAAGTCACAGGCCCCTGATTAATGAACTGCTACTGTAGGTTTGGAGTGGCGAGTAGAAAGTTCCAGTTTGATATGCTCATAAATCAAACTGACAAGCTGGCTTCTCAGGCCTAGCTTGCACTTGTCAGCAAACTGCATCAAATATAAACATAATACAAACAAAACATGTTGAAGTAGTTAAATTGATCAGCAGGTATCAGAGCTGTTGTCTTCAAGCTGCCCATTATGCAAACGTACAGGAAACAGTTTTGACCCCCTGAGGCTTTGTTTCTGTTTGGATTTGTGAATAGAATTTCAGACAGCCATCAACTACAGAATAGAAATTGCTCCCTTATTTCTCCGGAGGCTTTGGGCAATCCACATGACTTGCTCCATTATGCAGTCTGTTTTCCAGTGAGCGCATCAGAAGTTTCTCTTTTCCCCAAACTAAAATGGAAAGGTCTTCCACAGCAGCTTGTCTTTCTCTGAAGTGTGACTGCCCTCTCATACCCTCCCGAGTCCAAAAGAAGTCTGGTTTGTCTTGTAATGCCTCACAAAATTGGAACTTATACTTTTCCTTATAATAAGGGCGCTTTTTTTGGCCTTGAACATAATTCTGCCTTTAATATATTCCAATAAGAGAGAAGAGGAAGAGAGAGAGCTAACAGGCCTGTCCTATGAAGGCTACATCCCAGTTTACTAATAGATCACTAGAGACCACGGTCATGGACTTCTGCAGATCAGACTTATTCAGTTGGAAAAAAAAAGTGTTGTTGAAGTTGACTGTTTCCATAAAGTGTCATTCTTTGAGTCTAAATAAATTTATTATCATCTGCAATAAGCCCATTTTTAAAAAGTCTGAATCTTTGTGACACACTTTCTCTAGAACTTGTTCCATCCTCTTTCAATGCAAATTCCTTGGTTCTCTGCTGCATTGTTAATATTTGAAAGAAAAGCCACTGAACATCTAGAACTTGCTCTCATTCTTCCCTTAAACTTTGACCATGGGATGACCATGCACAAACGCACTGGGGTGATGAAAAGAGTGTGCATTTCTCTGTACGAGAGCTGTTTTCGCAGACTGTGTTCTCTGCCGTTTGTTCACTGGGTTGGGTTTTCTGACACCAGCAGCAGCAACAGCAGCAGCAGTTGGCAGCCCAGCAGCTTGTCTTCCAGCAGCAGCTTCTCCAGATGCAGCAACTCCAGCAGCAGCAACATCTGCTCAGCCTTCAGCGTCAGGGACTCATCTCCATCCCACCTGGCCAGGCAGCACTTCCCGTCCAGTCGCTGCCTCAAGGTACATACAAAACGCGGCGCACACGTCATTTCTAAGCTTGCACACTCTACCACTGCGTGGCCTGTCTACCTTGTACCTTGAGAAATTTTGTTTTTATGACCTTCATGTTTGTCATTAAAACATGATTTTTATGAAAATGAGAATGCAACGATGCAAAACCTTTGGGACACAGCAAAAGCAGTTCTAAGAGGGAAGTTTATAGCAATACAGTCTTAGCTCAGGAAATAAGAATGATCTCAAATAAACAACCTAACATTACAACTAAAGCAACGAGGTAAAGAAGAACAAACAAAACGCAAAGTTAGTAGAAGTTTAGAGTTTGGGATTGACATGTACCCACTGCTATATATAAAGTAGATAATCAGCAAGGACCTACTGTATAGCACAGGGAATTCTACTCAATATTCTATAATAACCTATATGGGAAAAGAATCTGAAAAGGAATATATACACATGCATGTATAACTGACTTGCTTTGCTGTACACCTGCAATGAACACAACATTGTAATTCAACTATACCCCAATAGAAACTAAAAATTAAAAAAGAACATGATTGTTAACATGGTTGCATGCCCCTTTTCCTTGCGACTCAGAAATTTTACCACACGCTGCTTTGTAAGTGTGTAGTAAACTGCTTTCAAGTGCTTTATTAGATATTAAATGTGTATTTATTAATCTTGTGGAAGAAAATGTATAAGGATGACACAATTCAAGCTATTGAGTTCAAGCTATTGAATATACACTGAAGATCTGCAGACAATTGGATTCATGGGAAGGCTCACCCTGCATTTAACATAAGTGAGCTGATAGGAGTTTTGGTGAACAACTGATAAGAAAAAGACGCTCCTAATCTTCACACTAAAACCCTCATATATAAAAGGGAGGCTTTATGTATTTCTACAGAGAATATTCCGAGTTATGCTTTGGGGGACCTCATCATACATCCTGGGACCATATTGACCCTCCTTTCTCTACAGTGATATTGCCTATGTATGTACTGTATTGTGAATGATAGCTTTAAAAAGCTGTCAATTGTATTCTGTTTTTTCTGATAAGAAAACTTTGGATATACTCTGATAATTCAATAATACAATACCATACAAATATACAATTGTATATATTCATTATTTGACTCAACTTTTGGGAAATGGAAAGAGTTCTAAATTAAAAAAATGGAAAAGAATGGTAAACAAAATGGTTCTTTGTGTGCTAAAATGCTCAATACAGGTAAAAGTCATGTATCCATAAGACATCATAAAAACATATTCTAATTTCCATTGTGGATTTTGTTGGAACAAACTTTAATCCAAATGAACTTTAATTCAAGTCACTTATGTTTGTTCTAGAGAGGCCCACATTGTAGCCGTACTTGCTGTTCATTTTTTCTGACTCTATAGGATAAATGAAGAAAATCAAGAACAATTAAATATATAAAAATTATAATTAGGCTAATAAAAGACAGGCTTTTAAATACACATAATTATTGTTTGGGGCACATTAAATTAAAAACATTGTGGTAAGTGTTTTTCTCTTTAGTTATCAAATTATTGTCTCCATGGCTTGTTTTTCCCAGAATTCCTCTTTCATTTGACTTCAGATCCTCTAATTCACCTGACTGAGTCACTCCTAGGAAATCAAGAAAGATAAAGTTTAAATAGTGAGAGAAAACAAGGCAATAAACCCACTTTTCTGTGTCATTCAAAAGAGAATTGGAATAAACCATAGTGTCACCATAGCAATGAATGTTCTATGTGCAAATAATTGTTTTCTGGAAAAATAAATACAACTTGAGGACAAAGAAAGAAATAAGGTTAAGAAAATAAAGAAGTTTATAAATTAATTCAATGTAAGCATAGATTTATTTGGTAGAAACTACACTGAAACAGAAGCAATAAATTTATTTCATTGACTTTTTTAGTAAAATTTAACTAAAGTGTATATTTGGAATCTGGGATTTTTTGTCTCCTCAGTAGAGAAACATGATTTTATTTGAGTAAAACCATTCAAACCAACATTTCAAGAATATTTAAAATAGATGTTCATAGAAACAAGATGTAACTTATCTGAAATATATTTGTTAAACTGCGTTCTTCCAAAACAAGCATACAAATATCTTGTGAACAAGGAAATTCGTTATGATATAACCATTCTAATAGTTTTCAAATGAAAACTTTCTCTTATTTCTGCGCTTTCTTTTGAGAGAATTATCTCCTTTTTTTTTCTTATATTTGTTTTTTTTCTTCCAGTGTTATTGAAATATAATTTACATATAGCACTGTATACATTTAAGGTGTGCAGCATAATGATATGATTTTCATACGTACATCATGAAATGATTGCTCTACAACTCCAGGTTAATCCTTGATGCTGCACGACATAGTGATTCGCTATTTCTCTAGCCTACAAAATGATCACTGCTTACTTTCTTCTGTTTGTATTCTCCATAAGATATATGAGAAATAAAACACCCAGAATGGAGAACATTGAGGGAAAGGAAGTAAATCTGAAAACATATCTGGGTTTGAGCAGAAAATGTATTTTTTAAAAACATTTTTAATTGAAGTATAGTTGATTTACAGTGTTGTGTTAGTTTCAGGTGTACAGCAAAGTGACTCAGATATATATGTGTGTGTGTGTATTATTTTTTAGATTCTTTCCCCTTGTAAGTTATTACAAAATATTGAGTATAGTTTGCTGAGCTATACGGTAAGTCCATGTTGGTTATCTGTTTTATGTATAGTAGCGCGTATATGTTAATCCCAAACTCCTAATTTACCCCCCTCACTTTTCCCCTTTGATAACAATAAATTTGTTTTCTATGCCTGTGAGTTTATTTCCGTTTTGTATATAAGTTCATTTGTATCATTTTTTATTTTTAGATTCTACGTATAAGTGATATATGATATTTGTCTTTCTCTGACTGGCCTACTTCACTTAGTATGATAATCTCTAGGTCCAAACTAAAAAGATGGAAGTCATCATTGTGTTTTCAACTGTTCAGATGAATGTGCGAAAAGTGCCATTGCGGAGACCCATCAGCCAAACACAGGCGGAATGTGTCAGATAAACCATCTACAGTAAAGAAACTTAAGTCCATAGTACTCTTCTGGAATCTCAAAGTTAGAGTGGAAGAAAGTAAAGAAATAATTGTTAGATAATGTAAGCCCTGAGTCATTTCTGCCTCAGTTACTGGTTATTTTAGACAAAAATATTTTAAATATTTTTAAAATCAGTTTCTCAGTTCATTTTGCATCATGTTTTTGGTAGGCTGATTAATTAGCTACAAATAGTAGCCATGTGAAAACCAAGTAGGATTAACATGCAATGATAATATTCTCACTGTATCTTTAAATATATACTATATTTGCAGTATTTATCACCATGATTTAACACAGCTTGCTCAGACTACTTTTAGAGTTACAACTTCTTTCAACTGTATAAAAATATCTACATGAGAATCAGATAGATGTAACAAAATTATAATTTTGATAAGGAGATTTACAGACATTTTTCTCTACATTGCAAAATGTAATATATTTTATCATTTTAAAGTAAGGCATTTTAAATATTAGGCATTTAAAGTTGACATGAACATTACCATAATATTGGATTTTAATGTGAAATAGGCAATTAAATTGCAATCTCTAAGTATGTATATAGTGTGGCTCTAGGTATACAGATGTCAAATAAAAAAGGATGGATTTGTAAATCAGTCTTGAATAAAATACTGATTATAAAGCTATTTAATACATAGTGTACTTTAAATATCAACTAGTAATTATTCAGTGACATATTTTCATGACCCAGTACCACTATCTACAGGTTCAAAAATAGGAAGTTATTGTGACATGTGCTTTAAACTTTGGTATGTTTTTGACATAAGATAGAAATCATTGTATCCCAATACATGATATATTCACAGGTTTAGTATTACTGTAGGGAGATATATATGTTTCATTCCAATTTTTAAAATATTTTTGAATTTGTAGAAGCTATCTAAAACATTTTCATTACCAATCTGAAATACCAAACAAGGAATGCTAGGTAACCAGCCAGTGCTATTTTGAACTAACACCTTGTAGAGCTAGATGAGCTTGGAATCTGTTGCACAATAAAGAAAATGATATCTTTTGAAATAAAATATAATAACATCCTTTATGCTGAGTTATGACTATGCTGAAGTTTGTCTTTGGCATCAGTATTCAGCCAAAATCCGCTGTTTGGCTTTGACTTCATGCTTTGCTTATGGAAATCTACATAGCCAAATGGCTACTTCAACACCACTCTGGCATCCTTAATTTTTTTTTGCTTAATCTGTGATCCTGGGCTTACATAGAGCATATATCTAATCAGGGTAACAGCACCAGCACTATGAACAATGTATGTCATACAGAATTATTGTTACCCCTTTAGTATTCCCTTTCAAATACCAGTAAATCTTTTGTTTGTAACTTAAGAAAATCTCCTCTGGGGTTTTACATGCTGAAAACTCCATCAGTGAGCTAAAGTTTGAACATACATTTATTATTGTGGGAATAAAACTTTGCAAAATTACCTGTGAATGCTGTTATGCATAAAAACTTAGGGATAAATACATAGGAAAATATTAAAAATATGTTGAGTTAGTTTTCTGAGAAAATTTAAATGAGATAGGAAGATGGAGATTAAATTATATCATAATTCTAATTGTTATAGAATTGTTTGGTACACTAACATACATATATTAGAATGGATTTAATGCCATTTAGGCCATCTGTCTTAAAAAAAGTTCTCTTTGTCAGTTGTTTAAGTGTTGAGGGAAGACTTAAAAGGAGAATGTCAATTTTGCCACATTAAAATGTCATGATCAAGAAAAATAAGAAATCACTGTTTTTGTAATAGAATATCAAACTGTGAAGATGCAGCCTGTAAAAATTTTAATAGTAAAATTATAGTAGGAATTTTTTTATATCATATATATTCTTGTATCCCAGAAATTCCTTCTATGGTGGAGATGTTTGCCTTTGGTCTCAGTTTCAGCCATATAGCTATTTTTAGTTCCTGTAATTCAGCATTCAGACAAAATGTGTGTTTGATACACCTGTCATTGAAAATACACTTTAAAGATGGGCATTTTACCTACAGGTTATACTAAGCTCCTAGTCAAATACAGATCAATAAGATGTTAGGTTTGGCAAATTATAAATGAACACATGGCTTTCTGAAGGTAGTTCAGAAACTGGAATAATGGTTGCCACTAGAGAGGAATACTGGGGACCCAGAGGTCGGGGCTGGTAGGGAAATTTAATTTTGCAATGCGTACCCTTCTCTGTGATTCAATTATTTTGGCTGTGTGTGTGTGTGTGTGTGTGTGTGTGTGTGCTAGTTTTTCAAGATGTAAAATTTAATATGAGAAGGGAAAATTAATGATAATATTTCAATTAATTCCAGTTATTGAATATCAAGTAATTCAATAAAATATATGAATAATACAAATACTTCTACCAAAATTGATTTTTATTACTTTTAATTATAAATAACCCTAGAAAATAAGCAGATTACTATTAAATAAGTTAATTAAAAATTCACAGTAGACTGACTTTATATCATACTATATTAAAATTATTTAACATTAAAAACTAACTACTAGGCATAGAAAACAAAAGGACATGGAAAGAATCTTTTATTTTTGAGTGTGAAAAAGCTGCTTATGGGATTTTTACCAATAAGTGAAGCCATTAAAATTTTTAAACCTTGTATCCCCCAAGAATGTATAATCTAGATATGAATGATCAAATTTTCATTAAGTCTTAGCACAGTGCTTGGCACCCAGTAGTCACTCTACAAACTCTGACTCTAGAAATAAAGAATTATTATTTAACCGCTTTATCTGTTGTATTATATGCAATTTGATTAGGAATTCTTCTTTTCATTCTTTAACTCCTGGGAAAAGAAACCTTTAAATGCTTATTTGTAGTCCTGGCAGTGAATGAGAACAAGCCCAAGTGACCACACAAAAGTAGAATAGGTTTTCTCAATTTTTTGCAGGCACGGAATTTTTAAATTATGAAATTATAAAACTTTTCAGCAATGGCATTGTTTGTACATGCCCTTGAAACATGTTTTAAAGGAAAACTGGACAATTTTCACTTAAGAGTTTAAGTTGACTGTTATTCTACGACGTTCTAGTCCACTGATCCCCAGATTGTGCCTGCCAGTACACTAGTGTTCTGGTCCATTGAACAGCTCTTTTAAGTAATATTCATTGAGTTTTTACTCAGTGCAGGCACACATATAGGTGCTGAGGATGAAGCCATGACGAAAACAAACAGCAAATTCTGCCATCATAAAACTTATATGTTAGTGTAGAAGACAAACAACCAATAAGTCAAGTAAAATATATAGTGGTAACTGCTAAAGAGAAAAATTAAAAAGCAAGATTAGGAAAAAGTTAAGCAACCATAGGAGATGGGAGGAGTTGAACCTGTAGGCGAGATAGCCAGGGAAGGAGTCCTGGGAAAGGGCTGTGTGCTAGTGACATGAAAATGTGATGGAACTTGGCCACGTATTAGCTCTTGAGCAAGTTACTTACCTGTTCTGTGCCTCAGTGTCCTCATCTCTAAAATGAAAATAATGGTGATAATAATAATAGCGGTTTGGGCATTACATTAGTTATCATGTATGAAGCCTTTGGAAAAGTAACTGGCATATGAGAAGCACTGTATAAGTATCTGTTAAATAAAACAAAGAAACCTGCTAGAGGCGTGAGTTGGGGTCAGAGGAGCTGTATAAACAGGAACTTAGTTTTGGACATGTAAGAATCCATTAGGGTTATATGGAGATGTCAGATAGGCTGCCTGCTATTCAAGGAATGGGCCTCGGTTGGAGATCACTTGAATCCTAAGCCTATACCTGATATTCAAAACTGAAATTAATTAATGTAATTGTAAAAGAATTTGTTGAGTTAATTTTTTTCCTTCAAACATATTTGCAAAACACTGAGTTAAAGAAAGAGACTCAAGTTTTCTTTGTTACTAGACATCTCAGAAAGTAACATGCTAACATGAACCACAGGTCTCCAAGACAGAGACAACAGACATGTGAGATCTCTTAGACTAATGGCGTTCAGAGAGTACTGTTCCATAGAACACAGTTCAGGGAATGCTGAATTTGTTATATTTCTGCCTGAAAAAGTAAATTACTTCTTGCATATCATCAAAACGTAAAAAACTCCCAAAACTTTCAAACTGCTACAAAATTGATTGGTTAGTTGTTTCATATTCATAAATAGTTTTGTATCCATAGAAAATAGCTAAGCAAGTTGATGTGAAAACTTTGTCTTGTGAACAATGTCATAGTTTACTTTAAAATAAAAATCCCCCCAAATTATCTGCACATTGGAATCATCTATGGAGCTTCAAAAACTACTGTGTCCTACCTTCAGAAATTGTGATTCAATTTTGGGGGCTGTGGTCAGGGCACTGGAAATTTTAAAAGAGCCCCAGGTGATTCTAATCTGTAGAGACTCTGGGGAGCCAGTCTTTCTAATAGGAATCTTTTGACATTATTTATTCTCTGCCCCTTATCAATAATATTTAAAATAGGAGAAGTAAAATATTTAAAATATTAAAAATATAATATTCTTTTAATTAAGGATCATTATTTGGGTGGTGAACAGGTTATTTATTTATCAAATGTTTATGTGCCTACTGCTTGTTACCCTGTCATTGTGGTATCATGGTGATACTGCTAATTTTCAATGCAAATGAATAGTATAATGGAATTCTACTTTTAGAAGGTAAGTGGATATTTAGGTTAACTAAATTATTAATAAAATCCAAATACTAAATTATGAATAACATCTTTAACTGGTATAGTCAAAAAACCTTTAAGAGTGTTTAGCCAAAATATAAAATGTTATTAGCCACTTAAAATGTTAGAATCAACTAGTACCATTTATAATTCTTTAGACATTGGCCTTATAGGAGAGCGATGATCATAAATAGTGTGCCCTTTAAGAGTCACAGATCTTCCATGTGGAAACCAAGGCATCTTCGAGAACTGTATGAACCTGTTTTAATCAATTAAATCAACAACTGTTTCTTGAGCACATACCAGGCACTGTTCTAGGCACTGGGGAGGTCCACCAGTAAAATATGAAATCCCTGCTCTTAGTAAATGGTGGAGGGAGACTGTAAAACAAATAAATAATATAATTTAGGGGCCAAAAATGCTCTAAAGAAAAATAAAGTAGGGTGGGGCAATGCTTGATAAGTGTGGTCGAAGACCTCTCACAGGAGGTGGCCCTTGAACCACCTGAATGAAGGGAGGGAGGAAGTCGTGAGAAGATTTGCAACCAGAGTGGCCTAGGCTGTGGGGGCAGCCGGAGCAAAAGCTCGAAAGGGAGCAAATGTTTGATGCATTTGAGAAACAGCCAAAGGCTAGTATAACAATGAAACGGAGAGAAATAGCGATGGATGAGGTCAGAGAGGCAGGCAAGAGTCAAATAATAAATGCCAGCACCTCATAGGCCATGGTAAGGTTTTTTTTTTTCTTTTTCTTTCTTTTTTTTTTTTCCTAAGTATCCTGGAAAACCATTGGAGGCTTTGCCAGAGAAGTGCCATGGCCTAAGTTACCTTTAGAGAGATAACTTTGGGCTGATAGATAAAAAGTAAATTATCCAAAGGCAAAGTGCAAACAGGAAGACAGTCAGGATGCTATAGAGCTGTCCAGGCGAGAGTTGACGGTGGATGAGAGAGGCAGCAGAGAGTTTTGATGCAGAGGTTGTGTTGATGCTCTCGCAGAAAAGGATTTGCTCATGGAGTTTTGCTGTTAGGACACCTAACACATGCAGCCAGGTAACAAAAAGTCATGGTCAGAAAAGTTTCAGAATCCTAGGTTAAAGCTAGAATTAAAGCAATCGTTAATAATCTTTGTATAGAAATTATTTCCTGTGCAACAGAAATACCTTTCTTTTTTAACCCATCCTCTTCTTTATAGAAAAAATGGCTTTTAATCACTTTGGAAATCTGAGTTATCCTGTCTTTTCTTCAGTCTCAGGCCATGTCTTAGTATCTTGAGGAGCCAGAATCACCAAAATGATAGCTTTCAGTAAAACTGTCTGTTTGAAATTGTGGTAGGCATAGCAATTTAAGGTTTCCACTGTGACAAATAATTTGACCAGAAGTTATGTTTGGAACCGCAAGAATTCTTCTGGTTGCTGTAGGCTACTTACCACTATGTCTAGATCAATGATTTTTCCCACTTGCAGGGGTGGGAGTGAGAGAGCTCTCCTCACCATCATATTCTGTTATTTTTCCCCAGTCTCCCCTGCCTATTCCACACCACTTCACTCTCTCGCACCTCTCAATCAATCCGCATCACTAGAGCATCTGATGTGGGAGGAGGGGTAGGGGAAGTTTGATTAGCATTTTCATCCATATATTAGATATTGTAGCTTAACATAGTAATAAAAAACATAAATTTTGGTGCCACAGGGCATCAGGTTTGAATTCTGTCCACTGCTTATGAGCTTAGTGATTGGAGCAACATATTTAATATTTCTGAGCCTACGTGTCCTCATCTGTAAAATGTAATGATTCCTAATGTCAGGTGAGATTAACTGAGATTATGAATGTAAAGTGCCAGAATATAGTAGATGCTCAATAAATGATAGAAATTACAATTACAAGCACATTTTCTCCTGTATATCTTTATTCAGTAGTCTTCATATTTTTAACGAAATATTTTAGGAGCAAAGGCATTCAAGTCAGACTGCCTGGATTTAAATCACAGCTTTATCACACATAAGCTTTGTGACGTTAGATGTATTTTTGAACCTCTCTCCCACTTTGCTTCCTTATCCGTAAATAAATTGGTTGCAATAAAAGTACCAACTCCATTGGATTGTAGTAAGGATTAAGGAGTATAAGGTATATAAAGAATATATGAAGGCATAGAAATTGGCATATGTAAGTATTGTTTTGTAAGTCAAATACTGTAAATAATAGTCTCTCAATTCCTTATTTCAAAATTACAGTGAAAAGCTAAAGTATTGTACCTTTTCTGTTTTCATTCATCATAAATCAGGTAAATTTGCATAATCTGAGCCCAGAAATGGTTTAAAATGAGTAGTTGATTTATCCTGTCGTAAAATGAAGGAGAAATTTAGATATTATCTGCTTAATTGATCCATGTAAGTTAGCATATTAGCTTATTCAGGACCTCAAAATGAAATTCAGTTATTTCCTTTGCCGTTCTGAGAAAGATCGAGATAACTAGATAATTGTCAAATCTATTTTTCTTTTGACTTGAATGTTTACTGTTTTCCCCTGGCATTTGTGTTTCCCTTCTTACTTCTTTTGTTCATTTCTTTTGATATGTGCTATTTCCAAATGTACTTGTCTTTGAGTTCCTCACTGATAAAAACTTAATACTAGCAAAAATTAAAAGCTTGAATAGTTAAAAAACGTTGACTAGTTAAAAAGTTAAAAGTTGAATAGTTTAATTTTCCAGTGGAAATTGCTCTGTGTTTTCTACTGTTCCTTGATATTATTCCCAATACTGTTATTTCTGGTCCTGCTCTCAAATTGCTCGTCTTTAACAATAACTGATTATTGAAGGAAAAAACTATAGTGCTAATGGTATACAGTGCTTTATTATTTTATATTAATAATTCTAGTAACATCACTTTTGTTGTTGGCATTAATCCGGTAGTAATACTAAGCTCATTATATAAAATTTACTTTGTTATGTTAGTGGGGCTTTCTTTCATTTTATAGCTGGCTTAAGTCCTGCTGAGATTCAGCAGTTATGGAAAGAAGTGACTGGAGTTCACAGTATGGAAGACAATGGCATTAAACATGGAGGGCTAGACCTCACTACTAACAATTCCTCCTCGACTACCTCCTCCACCACTTCCAAAGCATCACCACCAATAACCCATCATTCCATAGTGAATGGACAGTCGTCAGTTCTAAATGCAAGGCGAGACAGGTAAATCTCATGAGATATATTCTGTTACCTATCACCAAATTTTACTTTCACCATTTGTAAAACTAAAAATAATGATTTGTGCTTAGCAGGGGCAGAATGTGTAGAACAATTAATTAAATAGATAGGAACCTTTAGATTATCTTATATTATTTTCATTAGAAAAAACAGTTCAAATACCAGCAGTTTGATGGATTGAGTGGGGAATTTCCTGAAGAACGTTATTGGTTAATAAGTGTATGAAGAACTATTGTGTCAATATATTTTTATGGCTGAGATGTTGTGATTAACCTGATTGCTGACATGAGAACATTTTTACCATTTTAAAACTTAAGAACCAGTGTCAAATAATTAAAGATGCATATGTATCCCCCTTAATGTATGTTACAACATGTGCTTAGAAATCAGAGGATAGATATACATAAACATATAAACACAGGTATAATAAAGCAGAAGATAGAAGATCTGGTTTGTCTTTTTTATGGTTGTGGCATGATGGAATTATAAATAAATAATAAAAATGAACTTATGGTGGTAATTTTATGAATAAATTTGCCTTAAAATTCATGAAGAAAAATTGTTTGATTTCCATTACCAACACTGAGTACATTATATTAGGTAATTTTTCAACGTACTATTTTATCTTAGTTGTATAAAAATTGCCTTTGTAAAAGTATCACACATGTACTTTTTGTCCATTTAGTTCTGTTTATGTAGACATGTGGTTATCTAATCAGGTCCTTTAATGTAATTTACATAAAAAATATATGATAAAATATTGCTCAATATGAAAACTATCTTTTTAAAAGCTGGAGCATACGTGTAGGATTTCTCAGTCTCATATGATAGGGCTTAGTCTCATGTGATATATAGCTGTAAAATTCATATTTAAGTGGAGTGGATTGATAGTGTTCTGTCATGTAATGTGAATACCTGCCTAGCTGCAGCAAACTCTCATAAACAAATATTTTTTCAAAGAAACATACATATAATTACAGTACAGTTTAAGATATAATGCTATAATTTGGTGATTTTTTTTTGTCTTCCTTGGAGTATCATGAAAAATTTTTCTTGTTAGCTTTCGTTATTATAAAATGGTATACCTTTGAATGCTTTCATGCTGTTGTTTTAATTGAGAGTAATTTGATGATTATATACTTCAGAAGTTGGTTGATGTCTCTAGGATCTATCTGATACAATACTCACCAGAAGTCTCGGATAATTGTAGAAGGAGATAGCTAATGAATACCATTCTGAAATAGAAGTTTTTAATCAACTATAACTAGCAGAAATATATATGGTTCACACATAAATATTAAACAATGCAAATGATTCTAAAGGTCTGTATCTTCTCTAAAAAGAGCATTTCAAAAATTTTGTAGTGATTTTCCTATTACTTTCTTAAAAACACAGGTGTCTTCACTTGACCACATATGAATATATATTTTTTATTTAGAGGTAAATGTTACATTAAGGTCATATGGCAGGATTAGCATATGATATTATACAGTCCTCTTAGTTTTTCATCCTTTATTAACAGTCATCTTTGGCTCTATTTCTCCTCTAATTGGAACATCATCTAGCCTTGGCAGTTGAACTATTCAATAGAACGATTAAATTTTTCTGACTGCTCTGAGCTGAATTGACCCGTTTTGACCTGTTTGTCACTGATTGTAACCTGACAGGCGCTAGCAGCCTGCAATGATTATGGCTTTTTGAGATGAATCTGACGCTGTGTTCTTTTGCTACAGCTCATCACACGAGGAGACTGGGGCCTCCCACACTCTCTATGGCCATGGAGTTTGCAAATGGCCAGGCTGTGAAAGTATTTGTGAAGATTTTGGACAGTTTTTAAAGTAGGTTTTTTTACCTTTTTTTTTTCTTAAGGGGAGGGAGTGGATTGTATGGGAGTTTTAGGCAGGTTGTTGTAAATAAACAAAAGACAGCTGGAGGAAGAAAGTATAGGTCCATCATAAGGCACCCTGTAAGCTTTCTGTGTGTTCCAACAAGTGGATTAGCAAAGTCAGGCTAAGAAGGTTAACTCTTCATCTTTACCTTTTCTTGAGAACATTTTACAAATCATCCAATAAAGGTTTTTGAATGGAAGAAAAAAAAGCCTACTATAATAGTGTCATTAATAATTGGAAGATGTGTTTGCAGGATTCACTTAAATTTCAAGGTATCAATAAAAGTTTCCAGTAAAATTATGTAAGAAGTCATACTATATATATGTATATATATATACATATATTTAAACAAAAGACACATTTTAAAGGTTTATTTTTTATTGCAGTCTTTATATTTCTTACATTAATAATATTTAATGTATTTAACAATAAGAATAAAAATTTGAAAGTTAAGATAGCAACTAAAATTTTAATTCTCTATGTTGTAACTTGTTGCCCTGAGAGTCATAAAGAAACACACATGGCTCTATGTTTATATGGTAGATTATATGGCTTCTCTAGCTTAAAATAAAACCTTCGTGTATCCTTAATTTCTTCATACAGTAATAATACTTTTTTAATTCATAAGAGGTTCTTTTTCAAATGAGAATATGCATTTTTCATGAAACATTTTCCACACACAATTTCAGTATACAAGAGATCTAAACACAGAGCTACAGATAGGTTTATGGAGATGAGTAACTTCACAGGCTGAGACTCTTGTGTTGTCATGGAGCAGCTAACAGGGTGAATGAACTGTTTCATGCTTCATCAACAATTAAGTTAATTAGCTCATTTGAAATTGCACTGCTTTGTTGCCAGGATGTTGGCAGAAACATCAAAAAGATGTGTTTACAATTGGTAGACTACAGGGTATAGAGCAAAAGCACCTTAACAACAAGGCACAAGTACTTGGCATTATAATAACTGTGTAACTGAATTACAGTAAGACTTCCACAGGGATTTTTTTTAACCTTTTTTTTAATTTCTGACCAATTAAAAGAAAAAATGCTTCTTATATTACTATGGATATTGTACATAGCCTTAAATGAAAATTTGCATTCTTTTAATCCAGAACGGTTGTGAGCTACCATTTTATTGGGAGAGTCCTTAAAATGCTAGGTAGGTTTGCTAAGTTTGCCTCTCTAAGAAAAATAACATTTGCTAAAACAAAGAATATAAGAATATTAATTCTTTAAAGAACTAATTTCATATTTCTTCATTTGAATATATTAGTCCCTATTAATGTGTTATATTATCCCTTATCATTAAGATTATTTAAAGGACTATTGCTGCTATTTCTTCAGTATGGCTATTTAAGCCATAGAATTAGCTCAGTCACCATACATTTCATTGCTCTTTGTTGTTTCTGACAAAATTCAATATAAAGCTTTAAGAAAAAAATATATATATGTCTTTCTTTCAGTATGGTTTTCTTTATGGCACATGGAAAGGAGCA